>NC_056510.1:43679638-43705917 GCF_014905685.2 Nematolebias whitei | reverse complement strand
GAGAGAGAGAGAGAGAGAGAGAGAGAGAGAGAGAGAGAGAGAGAGAGCGTGAATGGTTGTTTGTCTCATTTGTCTCTCTGTGTCCCTGTGATGGACTTGCAACCCATCCAGGGTGCACCCCACCCCTCACACAGTGATTGCTGGACATGGGCACCGGCGACCCCCGTGACCCAAAATGGAAGAAGCGGGTAAAGAAAATGGATGGATGGTCAGTTGGTCCCTCAACACAATTGATAATATTTCTTCGAAGAGAAGACTGGCTTTAGGTGAGCCGATTTTCCCTGTTGGCACACACGCAGCTGGATATTTCATCGACTTTTTTTTTTTTTCATTTAGCCTTTATTTATCCAGGTTAGTCTCATTTGACTTGAAGTTCATTTGTATTTATCTCTGCTGCCATTGATGGATTTTAAGGACATGTATATAATTGGAATTATGATAACTGGTTCCTGCTTTTTGGATTCGGCTGATTCCTGGTCTATCAACAATTAAGGAAGTCGTCGGTAGCAAATTTGGACCTGATCAGGCTGCTTGCCTAATAATGACTAGGTTCGTGCCTCGAGCACCTGGACTCATTTGCTTTTGGCAGGATGGATCAGATCTCAGGGATTATTCTCAGGCATGGTCCATTGGCCTGGTCATTTAATTTGGACGTTTCAGAACCGAGTGGGCCGACACAGACTCAATGTAGATGTCATTAAAGTTCTGCCTGTCCCCAAAACAAACGTGTTTATCTGAATTTGGCTCCATGACTAGCTTTGACAGGAAGTTTTGTAAACCTGATGCTCTGCCCTCCTCCCCTCCTAACGAGGAATTCCATGAACTTTTCAGAGGGGCCCAGCTGAATAAATATTCTGTCATCATTTCAGGATTCTCTGGATTCGTACTTGGTTGTCCTCGACACACCCCGAGTGTGTACGGATCTCTCCAGAGGGGACTATTTGAACTGAGCGATCTTATCTGAACTCTGCAGTACCTCTGTGTCTTGTCTCTGGACATGCTCACCGTCCTTGCGGACCCCCTCGTTGTGGATTGTCCATGTCATTATGTGCTTATGTTTGAGATTTTATTTCATTATCATGCTGTTGACATTCAAACAAAGATTAAAAGCGTGTTAGGATTTTTTTTTGTCTCCAAACCCTATGTGTCATTGTCACCACATTTTACATCTGTCCAAACAGGTCTCACTTGTAAATGAGTCTTCGAGGCTCAATGATACTTATCTGTTTAAATATAGGTTGAATTGAGAATTGAAATAAAAAAAATGTTAAACTTAGACACACCTTTGCTATAATGTCGAGCAAACAAATAATTGTTTTTAAGTGTTAATGTTGTTAATTCTTGTTAAAGTCATCCCGCGCGTGCTCCTGCCACTGCCATTTGGCGGCCAGTGGATTTTTGGCATGACATGGGCCTACGTTTCTGGGTCGGCAGCAGTGACGCACACGACACGTCAGTGGTGACACATAAAAAATACGACCTTTACGGCAAAGCGACTTCTGTTTTTTTTCTCTATATTAGACATTTTTGGACTGATGCAGCATACACCAGAGCAAAGTATACGGCAGAAAATATGGAACATATGATAACATTTGAAAATTCTGGTGTATGTAAGCAAAACTAAAAAATAGCTGAAAGGTGGAAATACTGTATGTACTTTATTCATTTTGTAGAGATTCTCTTATATGTCTGACAATACACAAAATACTAAAACAATTCAATAAAGAAATAACAACCATCCATGTTTTCAAACTGACATCATCATCACAAACCACATGTAGAGGTCTGTGTATGTGTGTGTGCAGACATCAGTGATGTGCTGTCCAGCATGGTGGAGGATGTCAGCGATGCCGCCAACAGAAACATTAGTGGCGCTCATATTCTTCATGAACTCCTGAGTGCTCCATGGCTTCGTACCTTATTAAGGGTATGTGTTTTACTGTTCCTTTAGTAAAACTGTCAAATCATCTTTATATTTAATTAACAGATTACAAAAGTCCTTACGTTTTTCTTTGCAGATTTACAAGTGTCTGCTGCAGTTCCAGAGGGCAGCGCCAAGCCCATTTCTACCTTATGCCTCAGGACTCTCATTTGAGGTAAGTAAACATCTCCATGTACAAACAATGAAAAATTACCAGGTTTGGATGCTTTCAGTTTTCATTTGTACTGGAGAAAATATCTCTCACTAATGTTGTTTACCCAAAAGAACCACAAATTATGGCAGGTGATTATTTTTAACCAGCATTTTACTTGCAAGGACTGCATTCAGGACAGGTTGCATACATAGATGCATACAGTAAATGCATATGCATGAGAACATTGCCACAGAATCAGCCTGGAATAGAATAATCTGCAGACATACAGCAGCAGAGTTCAGTGTGGGTGCTCCACAGTCAGCCGTCGGCAAGTCGGCCTCCAGGTCAATTCAATTCTATTCAGTTACTTTATACAGCGCCAAGTCAGAACAGAAGTCATCTCAGGGCACTGAACAGAAACATTCATATATATAAAAAGTAAGTTAACACTATTTACCTGACGAGCAGACTGTTTTGAATTTAACTCCATCACAGAACTCTCATCTTGAGCAAGCACGAAGGCAACAGTGGAAAGGAAAAACTCCCTCATGAGGAAGCAACCTTTAGCAGAACCAGGCTCAGGACAAGCAGCCATCTGCTTCGACTGGCTGTGTTTGAAAGGAACAGGAAGGAGGAACAGATACACAATGGCAGATCAAGAATCACGTTAAAATAGAAATAGTATCAAATGAAAACTATTCAATTTGAACAATTCATTTAACAAAATTAGGTAAATGAGGTCCTCCAGTAGTCAAAGCCTATGGCAGCACAACAAGCCAATCTTAATTATAGGATTAATCAAAAAGGAAAGTCTTAAGCCCAGTCTCAAAACTGGACAATGTGTCTGCCTTATGGACAGAAAATGGAAGTTGGTTCCACAAAAGAGAAGCCTGATAACTGAAAGATCTTCCTTCGATTCTGCCTTTGGAAACTCTAGGAACCTCAAGTAAGCCTGCAGTTTGAGAGTGGAGTGCTCTGTTAGGAAAATATGGAACAGTAGGTTCTCATAAGATGGAGATAGGCTGTTGAGAGCTTTGTAGGTTTGAAGTAAGGTTTTGAATTCAATTTGACAGGAAGCCAACAGAGAAAAGCTAAAACTGGAGAAATATGATCTCTCCTATTTACTCTAGTTAAGACTCTGGCAGCAGCATTTTGGATTAACTGAAGACTTTTTGGATTAACTTAAAGAATTGAATTAAAGAAAGAAAAGAACTTAAAGAATTGTGCCGCTCAAGGTGGCTGCATGTTGGAGCAGCTCTGTTACTTTCATTCTGAGATTTTGCTTTTGGAAACATAAATTCCTCTTTTTCTGGATGTAAATCACATTTTTTGGATGATTGTTTCCTCTGGTATCAGATGCTGTGCAGCTGGAAGGATTTTTACTGAAACTTTTTTAGTTTTGGACATTTGTTATGATGCGTAACCATGGCAACAAGGCAGTTTTCTACAACCAACAGCAGCTGATTAACATCTCAAAAGCTCAAATAATATCTCAACTACAGCCCTAAATCTTAATTGAGTTGAAAAGGATGTTCTGTGGACGCATTCTCATCTACCTGCCAGCTGTGCTCGAGTGCCTGACCACTGAGATCCTGGAACTAGCAGGAAACACGGCTCATGACAGTGGAAGGACAGGATCGTCCCTCGGCACCTACAATTGGCTGTCCGCAGTGACGAGGAGCTCGGCAGACCGCTGGGAGGAGTGGTCATCGCTCTGGGAGGCGTTCTGCCCGACATTCGCGCTGTCCTACAGCCCGGGGGGAACTGAGAGGCCAGCCGAGTCTGGGTGGATGGATCGGACGGCATCTGCAGCCAGTTTCTTAGGATCCACTGTGGGATGGACCTTTACAAGAGATCATTCCTGTCTACAGCCATCAGCATCTATAACATCTCTTAATGAAATGAGGATAATGAGTTACAACAACAAATAATTTCCCTTTGGGATTAATAAAGTATTTTTGAATTTAATTGAATTGAAGAAGTATTTTGACACCCAGATAATAAACCATTGCAATAGTCCAGTCTAGATGTGACAAATGCATGAACCAGTTTTTCTGCATCAGTTTTAAATTAGATGTTTCTAATATTAGCAATAATTGCGCAAGTGGAAGAAATGTTGGTTCTAGTAATGTTTTTAATGTGGGGGTTAAAAGACATGTCCTGATCAAAAATAACACTAAGATTTTTAACATTAGAACTGGAGGCCAGATAACTGTTATTCAAGGAGGGCAAACGACTGAAAAAATTATTCCTAAGATGCTCAGGTCCGAAAACCCAAACTTTAGTCTTGTCTTTATTCAAAAGCAGAACATTTAGTGTCATCCAGGCTTTTATGTCTTTAAGACTTGCTTGTAGTCTAAGTAAGTGATTGGAATCATCGGGTTTCATGGACAAATACAATTGTGTATTGTAGCGTATATCCAAGATCCAACAAAAGACAAACTGTAGATAGAAAGTCCAAAAGACACCGGAAGAGGGGACTTGCCCCGGAGACCATCTTAGCACCAACATAAATTTTTTTCCACGTTGAAGTAAGTTATTGGGGGAAAAGCAGTTTTGTTTGATGTTTCCTCAGACTGATGAAGCCTTTTGCCTGGAAGGTGAAAGATTTCAGCCCAAAAAAAAAATAAATAAATAAACTGTCCAGATGACCTGACTGAAAATTGTTGGATTTTATACATGGATTATTGCGCATGGACTTTGGTGTTTTGAACCAGTTTGACATGACTGTCAACAAGGGAGAGGGTGGGGTCTTGAGGAGAGGGTGTGCCCAGGAGACTATCTTAGCACCGACAGAACTTTTTTTTCCCACTATGAAGTAAGCTATTGGGGGAGAAGCAGTTTTGTTTGGTGTTTCCTCAGACTGATGAAGCCTTCTGGATGGGCGGCGAAACTTCTCAGCACAAATAAATAAACCGTCCAGATGACCTAACTGAAAATTGTTAGGCAGTCTCTGAGCAGAAAGCTCTAAGAGTGAACTTTACCTCACTACAGAACTGTGGCTGCTGTAGTAACAAAGGAAGTTACCCCCACCCCAAGTTGGACAGAGCTTCAACAAATGTTTTTGCATGTAATAATGGGTTGTCAGGATCAAACTTGCATTTTGCTAAAAGAAATGGTGTTTGTGTAAAACAAGGTGTTGACATTTTTATCAAAAGCTATTGCGTTTCTCCTTCAAAGACTTTGAGGGGAGGTTATAATTATATTGATTCAACCTTTATTTAGACAGATTAACCCCATTGAGCCTCGGGGACTCATTTACAAGAGAGACCTGATTCTATTTCGCCCTTTAAGAGCTGTCGCTGGTGGGTTTATCCCGTCATACAAAGCATCGCACTGAAAAGTTTAGTCCATGCCCACCTGTTGTGTGGGCCCCACCCTGTCCGTTTAAAGTACGTTAAGAGCGGGTAATCGGCTCCCATTTTTCTTCAGCAAGCTAATAGCACTGAGCTTCAAACAATGCAATGTCCAGCACCAACATCATCCACCTGTGTCCGTCCTGCAAGACCGGCTACATACTGAGTTTTGACCGGCACGACATCTGCGAAGGATGCGTGGGTCCCCGCCATGCCGACCTCGCCTCCTCCTGCCACCTCTGTGACCTCGTCCCCCCGGAGGAGAGGCAGAGGCGAGCAGCCTTGTTCAAGGCTAACGTCGAGGAGTGCCTCTCTGTGGCAGGGGACTGTTCGCTGGACGAAGCCATCGACTTCTTTAACGCAGACTCTAGGAGCGAATCGGATGGTTCCTCCGGGACAGGTGACATCAGCAGCAGCCCCGCTGCTCACTCCCTCCTGGAGAGCATAGTATCGGAATGGGGGGGGTGGGGGTGGGGGGTGACCACACTGCTCCCAGCCTTCGGTGCCCTCCTCTCAGAGCTGCCTGGCATAATCCAGGAGGCGGCTGACACAAAGGGACTTTCCGTCCCTCTCCTCCCCCCGCCCAGATCGGATGATCTAGCGTGAAGGTTTGACTCCACCCCGGCTCACCGTCCTGATCCCATCTGGCCTCGTTTCCCAGCAGTGACGTCCTACTGGAACGAGGCTGCAGCCAGACCTGGTAGACTGAAAGCGCGGGTTTCCACATTCGCGCCCATCACCAGAGTGGAGGGGTTTACTGAGCGGAATTTTCCCTCGGTGCCCCCCCTGGAGCCAAGCCTGGCGGAGGCTCTCGGAGCGAAGATGTCCAGGTTGGACCAGCGTCCTGTACCTCCAGGGAAGCATGACCAGATGGTGACGTCACTCTCCAACTGAGCTCACCAGTATGCGTTCCAGGTGGCCGCAGTGAACAACAACGTTGCACTGCTGGCGTACAGCATCTCAAAGAGGCTGGAGGGAACATACTTGCCTGAGGAGACGAAGAGAGCTCCCTCTGCAAGGCGTCTGACGTCATCTTCAACCTGTGCGCCTCCTCTGTTGTCTGCCTGTCTCGCATCGCAGCCTGGATGACGATGATCCAGAGGTCCACCTGGCTCCATCACTTCCCCTCCCTGCCGGAGAAGCTGCAGAAGGACTTGCTGGAGGGCCCCATCACGACTGACGTGCTGTTCCGAGCCAATTTCAAGGCCATGCTCGAGAAATCGAAGAAGTCGGAAGATTGTCGGAGACTGTGCGCCATCTGATCAAGCCGCACTCCTCCTCTCCCGCCTGCTGGAGAGAGAGTGTGGCCAGAGGCAACAGCAGAGACGCTCCACAGCTGCAGCAGCGTCTTCTCGCTCCGCTGCCAGCCCCTCCCGTCAGAGAACAGCCCTCCTCATCCCAGCAACCAGCGGTACAGCGTTTCCCTAGAGACCACCAACATGCGCCGTCCTGGAACAACCAGCTGCAGGGCTCACGGGGGAGAAGATTCAAAAAATGACTCCTTGCGGAGGATGTGTGTGTGCACAATGATGGTTTGAGTTCTGAAATAAAACGTAAACATCATTCAGAAATCAAAGTGTCTGATTTCAGCCCGACTGTCAGTTCAAATGATCTAACAGCAGCTTCTCCTCACACATCCTCCACACAAAGTGAGCCGGTGTCCTCCAAACAGGTTTTTAAAAATCACTGCAGCTCGAGAAACACACAAAATGTGCGCGTGACACAGCAGCCAAAAGTGAATGTTTTCAGCAGACCGAGTCCAGTGGGAAACCTCGCTCTCAGCCCAGGCTGTGTGCTGCCTCCTCTGACTGCAGCTGTGACAAATGCGCAGCCCCACGGCAGCCCTCACCTAAACGGCACCGCTTGGCCAAGGGCGGGCACGCCTCCCCTCAGTGCATGCCAGCTCACATCAGCACGGATGTGAGCCCACAGCCTTAGCGCGGCACAGAGGCGCCTTCAGGGCCCTTTCAAGGAAGCCTCCCCATGGGTCGCTCGGAGTACGCCTCCGCAGCACATGACGGCGGTGGAGGCTGTAACTTGGTTGGCATCCATAAAAAACATGACGTAGCACAAAAACGTGTGCCCGCTCCCCAAAAATTACGCGGAATGGCAGCAAGCGTGCTCTCTAGACAGATGGATGAACCGTCTTATCAGCAGGGGATACACATTGCAGTTTACAGCCCAACCCCCCCCCCCCCCCCCGAAGGAATTTTAGAGACGGTTCTGTCATCTCCAGAACAGATCTCGTTCCTCCACGCAGAAGTTCAGGAATTTCTGGTAAAAAATGTAATTTCTAGGGTTCCAGACGGAGAGGAAAACACAGGGTTTTACTCTCGTTACTTCTTGGTCCCAAAACGGACCAGAGGGATGAGACCCATCTTGGAATAGTCAATTTTAAACAAGTCGATCATGGAGAGACATTTTCACATGTTGACAACCAGACAACTTTTAGATAACATTCAGCAAAACGACTGGTTTACCTCCATCGATCTGAAAGACGCCTACTTCCACATTCCAATCATTCCAAAGCACAGAAATTTCCTGCGGTTCTCCATTCAAGGGACCCAGTATCAATACAACAGACTTCTGTTCGGGTATTTCCTCGCGCCACGCACGTTTTCAAAATGAGTCGAGTCGGCTCTGCAGCCACTACACAGAGCAGGGATGAGAATTATGTTTTCTCTGGATGATCTGCTGCTGCTGACCCGTTCCAGACAGGAGGCAGCAGTGCAAACTCAGGAGCTGACGTCACACATGCAAAATCTGGGCTTCACCATCAACTGGGAGAAGAGCTCAGTTCACCTGGTCCAGAAGATCGTTTATCTGGGAGTGGAGCTAAACTTGGTCACTATGAAGGCTCGTTTATCTCAGACAAGAGCTGAAGCTCTATAGGACCAGCTCTGCCACGTGAAGCCGGGCAGTGTAGTAACAGCTGTTTCCGTCATGAAGTTATTAGGGACGATGTCGTCTGCTCACACGGTGATTCCATTGGGCCTACTCCACATGCGACGCCTCCAGAGGTGGTTCGCTCGTTTGCGTGTGGACCCGGTGAGGCAGAAGAGACGGTTGATTGCTGTGCCCCCTTCCATGAGAATCGACCTGAGACACTGGGGAAACCCTCTTGTTCTGTCAGAGGGAGTTCCTGTCAGCAGACCTACGTCACACGTCTCAGTTTTCACAGACGCGTCCCTGTCAGGCTGGGGAGGCACATGCATGTCCCGAGCTGTGAGGGTGCAGTGGACACCCCACACAGCAGCTCATATAAATATTTTTGGAATGTCGCACGGTTTTGAATGGGATTCAACATTTTGCTCCTGTGCTGCGGAATCAACATGTTCTGATTCACACAGACAACAAAGTGACTGCAGCATACACAAACCGGCAGGGGTGTGTGCGCTCAGTCCAAATGTTACACATTGCGAGACGGCTGCTGTGTTGGGCACACCAAAATATGCTCTCCATCAGAGCAGTGAACATCCCTGGCGTTCTGAACAGAGGAGCGGATGTGATGTCCAGGGGCAGTCCGTGTCACGGGGACTGGAGCCTCCATCCCGAGCTGATGGCTCAGACGTGGCAGAAATTTGGCAGAGCAGCTGTGGACCTTTTTGCCACAGGAGAGAACGCTCATTGTCATCTATGGTTCTCACTGAGCCCGCGGGACGAACCACCGCTAGGGGTGGACATGTTTGCTCACAGCCCATGGCCCAAAATGCTTCTTTACGCATTTCCCCCATTCCCTCTGATATCATGGTTTCTGAACCGAGTTCGGGAGGAGGAGCTGACAGCCCTCCTGGTGGCTCCCGAGTGCGTGAACGCCCCATGGTTCCCAATTCTATGACGCCTGTTATCGGGGCGCCCGTGGAAACTGCCGTGGAGGGAGGATGCTCTCCTCCAGGTGGGAGGAGCGATCAGGATTTACCCAGAAATAGGCCAGCACCTTTGGGTCTGGCCGCTGAGCGGATCCGTTTAGAGAGGATGGGTCTCTCTCAAGATGTAGTGCGCCCAATCCAGGATTCACGTGTTGTCTCCACCATAGTGCTGTACACATCAAAGTGGACAGCTTTTCAGCGTTGGTGTAGTGAAAAAGGTGTAGAGGCCACCTCATGTCCACTAGGTAGCGTGCTGTCCTTTCTGCAGCAGCTGATGGACAGAAATCTGGCGTTCAGCACGATTAAAACGTACGCTGCAGCCATCTCTTCTTGTTACGAAGGTTTCGGGGACAGAACAGCTTTTAATCATCCGCTGATGAAGCATTTTTAAAAAGGTGTACAGAGGCGCAGGCCTGTATCACGCCCACTTTCTCCACAGTGGGATTTAACGCTGGTTCTGCGAGCCCTGATCAAAGCTCCATTCGAGCCACTAGATCAGGTTCCGAATAAATTCTTGTCTCTTAAAACAGCCCTGCTGTTGGCTTTAACATAAGCAAAGAGGGTGAGTGATTAATCTACCCTCTCTGTCGCTCCGTCATGTCTCAGAATTCAGGCTGATGGCAGCTCAGCTGATCTGAGACCTAATCCAGCGTTTATGCCTAAAAACATCACAAGCTCTTTTAAAATGAGCGATATCGTTGGAGGGATTTTTCCTTCCTCCCCACAAATCAGAAGAAGAAGCATCTTTCCATCTTCTCTGCCCTATGCATGCGTTGACCTGTTACGTAGCACACACGGCGTCACTGCGTTAGACTCAACATTTGTTTGTGCACTATAGAGATGCATCTGCAGGTCGCCCGTTATCCACCCAGCGCCTGTCACATTGGCTGTGTGAGGCCATTTCTGAAGGCCTACGGAGCATCAGATTTAGAGCCTTCTGACAACCTCAGGGTGCACTCGACCAGATGTATCGCATCTTCGACTGCTTTGCATAATGGTATGACAATGCAGGATATTTGCACTGTGGCCGAGTGGTCAACACCCTGTTCATTTATTCGCTTTTATTTACGTGATGTGTCGGCTTGTTCCATGACACATTCTGTCCTTAGGGCCTTGACAGAATGAATATTGTTGTTTCATGGAATCTCGTTTAAACTCACATCTGACTGCATGCATTTACAGTGTGAGATGTTATCAGTCACAGGTTATGACTGTTGTTCTTGTTCTATGGTCACTAATCAGTTCATGACTTCTGACATCAATCAGTTCATTTGATTAATAATCAGATTGTATCTCTGCTTTTTGCAGATGATGTGGTCTTATTGGCTTCATCAGATCGTGATCTACAGCTTTCGCTGGAGCGGTTCGCAGCCGAATGCGACGCGGCCGGGATGAAGATCAGTTCCTCCAAATCCAAGGCCATGGTCTTGAGCCGGAAAAGGGTAGAATGCCCTCTCCGGGTCAGGGAGGAGGTCCTACCCCAAGTGGAGGAGTTCAAGTATCTTGGGGTCTTGTTCACGAATGAGGGAAAAATGGAGCGTGAGATCAATAGGCGGATATGTGCAGCGTCTGCAGAGAAGCGGGCACTGTACAGGTCTGTCGTGGTGAAGAGAGAGCTGAGTCAAAAGGTGAAGCTCTCAATTTACCGATCGATCTACGTTCCCACCCTCATCTATGGTCACGAGCTTTGGGTTGTGACCGAAAGAATGAGATCTCGGATACAAGCGGCCGAAATGAGTTTTCTCCGCAGGGTGTCTGGGCTCTCCCTTAGAGACAGGGTGAGAAGCTCGATCATCCGGGAGGGACTCAGAGTAGAGCCGCTGCTTCTCCACGTCGAGAGGAGCCAGTTGAGGTGGCTTGGGCATCTGTTTAGGATGCCTTCTGGATGCCTCCCTGGTGAGGTGTTCCGGACACGTCCCACCGGAAGGAGGCCCAGAGGAAGACCCAGGACACGCTGGAGGGACTATGTTTCTCGGCTGGCCTGGGAACGCCTCGGGATTCCCCCGGAAGAGCTGGCCCAAGTGGCTGGGGAGAGGGAAGTCTGGGCCTCCCTACTTAGGCTGCTACCCCCGCGACCCGACCCTGGATAAGCGGAAGAAAATGGATGGATGGACAGTTCACTTATTATTAATCTGTTCATGTTGAAGAGCTGTGGATCTGCTCTGTTCATGGCCCTTTTCAGCCTCTCCTTTTTCCCGTTGAAAACTTTTTTGGGGCGTTCATGCAGTCGGAACGCGTAAACTAAGCAGCGCGCGTCTGTGCATGGTACGCGTAATTACGCAACGCGTATTTACTTACATGGAGAGCTGAGTGACAAGTTGTGTTTCTGGGCAAACGGGCACTTCTTATGGTGTTCGAATGGATCCAGTGAGGCGGGGACCACATCATGCTTCGCCTTTAACCCACCAGCGACAGCTCATAAAGGGCGAAGCCTATACGAAATAGAATATTGTTTACGTACTGTCACCCCAGATTCTATGAGTATAGGCGTAGCCCTTTAAGCGTCGGGCCTCACTGGCTCCTAAATGGCTGAAGAAAAAGCTATTTGGGAGCCGATTACCCACTCTTAACGTAATTTATACGGACCGGGTGGGGCCCACACAACAGGTGGGCGTGGACTAAACTTTTCAGTGCGATACTTTGCATGACGGGATAAACCCACCAGCGACAGCTCTTAAAGGGCTACGCCTATGCTCATAGAATCTGGGGTTACAGTACGTAACTAACGTTTCTTAACAAAGAGTGATAACAACAGTGAATAACGACAACAACAATAGACAGTCACAAAAGAGGCATAAAATTTTAAATTTCTTTTTTTTTAACAAATCAAAACAAAATAGCAACCAAAAGAACAGTCAAAAGGAAAAGTAACGAAAAGGAAAAAAAGAAACAAAAAAACCCATCTAGATTATAAGGCGGTGTAGAAAACTAAAAACAGGAAGATGTCTGCGTTAGTTTTTGCCAGGAACTTAACAGATGTTTAAAGCCACTTAGAGAGTACAAGGTTGAAAGCGTCAGATCTTTTTGCAAGATATTCTAGTAAACAGGAGCAGAGCAAGAGAAGGCCCTTTTGCCTAGTTCAGCCCGCACTGAGGGGACACTGCATGTAATAATATCCTGGGAGCACACGCTGTAGCTGCACTCACGCAGAGACATGTAGGAGGATATGTATGAAGGCAGTAGACCAAGAAGTCCAACATTTTTCAGTCAGGTCATCTGGACAGTTTCTTTTTTGTGCTGAAACGTTTTGCCTTCGATCCGGAAGGCTTCATCAGTCAAGGAAACACACAATAAAAATGATTCTTCCCCCAACAATTTACTCCAAAGTGGAACAAACCAGTTCTGCTTGTGATAAGATGGTCTCTTTGGTACGTCCCTCCTCCATTGTCAGCCCTCTTCGGGCCGGCAATGACTGAAAAATGTTGACTGAAAAATGTTGGATTGTATACCTGGATTATTGAGCATGGACTTTGTTGTTTTCAACCAGTTTGACACGACTGTCAACAAGGAAGAGGGCCAGCAATGGAGGAAATTATGCCCTGTCTAGGACACGGCGTGAGAGATCTTTTTTTATACCATCTCTTCTCATGTTTTCTTCTCTTTTCTCATCCAAGCAAAATATTATTCTGAATAAGAATAAGAAAGCCGCGGTTTTTTATAGTAGCAGCTTCGTGCACTCCGTCCATCTTTCGGACGACTGTATGTACATGTTCTCGTTGTATCTCGGTGCAATGATAATAAAACTTATTCTGATTCTGATTTTGATTCTGAATATGATGCCAGTCAAAGTTAGATAAATCCTAGAGGAATGACTGTTCACAAAAATGTTTCAAATTCATTTTTTGAATTAATCTGGGCTAAGGATGTGGAAGTTTAATGTCTCTGAGAGCCGCTATTACACAGTAATTACTTAAAATGTTGGCAAAAACACCTATACCGAGGAATTTGTGAGGCATTTTTGTTAGAAATAGGTCTAAGATGGAAGATTTTTCATGATAGTTATTGTTCCGTCTGGTAGGAGAGTCAATGATTTGGGTCAGATTAAGTGACAGGCAACATTCCTTGTATTATCACAGATGGGGGTCGAATTTTCCCAGTTGAGATTTTAATCTCAAATGGGAAAATTCCATTAATTATACAGTCGGGTTACACCCACTGCAATAGGCAATAGCACTCTGGTTAAGATTAGGGGGCACGACTTCTGATGTGTCAGGTAAACGGACACCAGAGGTCAGTTGTTGGGCAGTAGTTGTCAAGTAGTTGTTGTCAAGGCAATTGCTGAGATGAGCAGTTGCTGAAAGGAGCTTTCTGGAGAGAGCAGTCTCATGATGGAAGAAATTGTCCTGTTGGAGAGTTGGCTCTGAGCCAGCCTAGCTGAGAGATGGAGAAAGTCCTTAAAATGTTCAGACACCCTGAGAGTCATACCCGCAAAGCTGAAAGAGACGAAGTCCCCGAAGGAAAACATCCCTCTTCCGGTAACAACGTGAACCTCTGGCTCAGGTCATCGCATCCGCTATGATAATGAGAGAATGGACATCTCCCAGGTAGGATAAAACATCTTCCTTCTGCTGATGAAACAAGTGCCAACTGAGTTTGTTTAGACATAATTTAGTTCACGAATCTGAAATAAAGCTTACCTAAATTTTAACGTTAGAGCTAGAAGCTTAGTCCAAATTCAAAATACTCTTCTCAAAGTCTTCAGACTACCTATATTATTTACCCTTTTGGTATATATGAACAATATGAAATATGAAAATTCAAATTTTATATATGCCATATATGCATCGACCTTTCCGCTCTAGCCCTGTCAGAAAAACAAAGAGTCACAAATCTGGGAGTGATAATGGACCCTTCCATGAAACTCAGCAGTCAGGTAAACATGATCGTTAAATCCTATTTTTACCAACTGAGGCGACTTTCTAAGGTGAAGCCCATTTTGTCAAAAAATAACCTGGAGACAGTAATACACGCATTCATTACATCTAGGCTTGATTACTGCAATTCGCTCCTGTTTGGTATCAGTCAGATCTTGATTGCACGACTACAACTGGTCCAGAATGCAGCAGCCTGATTTTTAACCAGTACAGGCTAGGGATGCACCAATCCACTTTTTTTAACTTCCAATCCGATCCCGATACCTAAATCTGAATATCGTCCGATACCGATCCTGTTCCGATATGATCATCATTGATTTTATATGAGGCTGTAATAATCTCCTCTCAAGTACAATTTGTACAAATATATGCATGCATGTCCAAAAAGGCAACTTGTGGTTTTATTAATGCTGGATAAGTTTTAACGTTACAATTAAATTCTGCTAACACAAAACATGTTTTTTTTTTTATTCCTAGCTTTAAAGTGGATATTAAAGTGATTAATTTAAGTGATTGTTTAAAGTTATTTTATATTTTTTTAAATAAGGGGCAGATCTAAGAATTTTTTTCTTCTTTCTGCACTCTTTTCATTCAATGTTTTCTTTTTGATGATGTTTTTTTAAATTTTGTTTCTTTAAAATGAATGAATAAATTAATTAAAATAAAATAAAATGTTAATTGGCTTCAAACACCTGCTAAGTTCATGGCACAAACCAACAGACATGTCCCTGTTTTTAGTATTTTACATCACTTTATAATGTAGCTGTTTTTGTTTCATTTTTTTTAAATATAATTTTCAAATCATGCTTTTTTATGATTGTCTACTGTTGTACTGATAAATATCTTCTGCAGGGTAAACTATATCTTGGCTGCAAGTATAAAGCTGAGAAATCCTTAATTTTCTACAACTGATAGTGGTTGATCATTAATTATGAAGTTTAACAACTTCTCTGTAAACATTTGAGCTCCGTGGTTTCAGCGATGTCTTCTTCTTGTTCAATCCGAAGCAGGCAGCCTGATTTCGGTCAGCTGCGCTGAGTCTGCCCCTCCTCAGAGACAGGCAGATTGAACGCGGCAGATTAGACGCGGCTGGCTGGGGTCGAGTTGGCTGTTGTGGGTTGAGCAAAGAGTTGCGCCCCGCTGAAACCACGGAGCTCGAATATCCAACGTAAAACTAACTTTACCGCGGTTTAATCTGGTACTATCGCTCTGCAGATATTGCACGTTGTTGTCTTGTTTTGTGGTGTTTCTAGTGTAAAATACTTCCACACAGCGGACATGTTTTGATGAAAAGTTGGTTAGCTGTTAGCCACAATGCTGCTCACTCAGCCCTCACGTTGTAGCTGGTTGCAAACTATGAAATGGATTTCCTGAATGTGAGGCGGGTCTTATTACTCTGGGCTCATGAGACATGCCTCTGTTCAGGAAATCCATTCCATAGTTTGAAGCCAACATGCATCATGGATCAGAAATATCGGCAGGTAGGATCGGAAAAATCTGATACGTAAATTATGCTGGTATCGGAGGCCAATACCGATACTGTATCAGATCGGTCCCATCCCTAGTACAGGCAAAAGAGAACACATTACACCAGTCTTGGCCTCCCTGCACTGGCTACCGGTTCACCTTCGAATCCAGTTCAAAATACTCCTGTATGTCTACAAATAGCTGAACAGTTTCGCCCCCCCATCTCTCTGATTTGTTACAGCCATATGTCCCACCATGTTCTCTGAGGTCAGTTACTTCTCACAGTTCCAGGAACTCGTTTTAAGCGCAGAAGTGGCAGGGCCTTCTCTGTAGCAGGCCCAAGACTTTGGAACGAGTTACCTCTGCTTGTCAGACAAGCCCCCTCCCTCTCGGTTTTCAAATCCCATTTAAAAACCCACTACTATTACGTAGCATTCAACACCAGATGATCTGTGTTTTGAACCTGCATACTCCACACTGGTCAGTCGTTATATTTATTATCTGCATCGTTTTTATGTCTATATTCTGATTTACTTCATTTTGTATATTGCTTTGTGTGTTGCTTGTTTTTCTATCTGTACAACATTTTGGTTGGCCTTGTCGCTGTTTTAAGTGCTCTATAAATAAAATGGTATGGTATATTGTCATTATTCAAACTGAAAATAAACGTTACTGAATTGTGTATTTAAATTTCCGGATTTTTTCTCTTTTCCTCGAGAGAGGGAGATTAAATTTGTTACAAGGACTCATGCATATGTTTTGGGATTGAGGCTGGTCAACATTTATTACATAACTTGAACGGTTAGTGTATACACCTGCTAAAAGGTGTTCAGACCAGCCTTCCCACTACATATTATTTTATTGGCGTCCAATGTGGGGCAATGTTTGATTTACCCGTGAAGAAAGACAAGAATGTTTTAACACGTTGATTAATTTTTGGACTGAGTTACAAGCAAAAAAGTTTCTCTTTATACCTCTGCCCTGATGAAGCAGAGGAGGGAGGGACCGCTGCAGGTCTGTATGTGTGTATTCTTTGTGCTCCGTTTGTGCTATGTGCTGCTGTGAAGGTAAATGCTGTTTTTCTCTGATTCGTGTGCTATTAAAATTTCTAGAAACTGGTACTCTAAAAAGATTGCTTAGCGCTGATGATAAGTATTGGATCCAAAGTTTTAATGCCTTTGGGGCCAGGCCGGGCGCGGGTTAGAAATGATTGCTCTAATTTCAAGCAAACCTCCTGTTGGAATCTCAGAAGTAGGCTTTTAACTATGCAAAACACACCCATCCAAAACAATCTTCATCATGTACAACAATCAAATGTTTTAGACCAGATGGCCATCTTGCTACTCACAGACACAGCCTGAGGACAGCCAAGGCCAAAGTGGTTCAGAAAATGGGTTGTAAGCTCAATCATCCAAGTATGCAACAACAAAAAATGTTAAATCATGTCATCTGGACCAGTTTCTGTAAGTGAAAATGTTTCATAAACTGGTCCAGATGACATGATTTAGCCTTTTTTGTTGTTATCTACCTGGATGATTGAGCTTACAACCCTTCTATTATTGAGCATGTGTACCCTTGGTCCAGCTATATAAGACCCATGAATCACAGCTCAGTTGCTGAAGAAACAAATAAATGCAATAAATACACATATTTTAAATTTCCTAATAATTATTTATTGATTTTTTTTGTCTTGTCAGATCATGAGTATATTACATAAAGCACACCGTCCTTCAGCTGAAGCTAGAGAACTCTACAACCTCCTCAGCTCACCACATGTCCAGGTTTGAGATTCTCTCCAACCTTTGAGTAACTCATATCTAATGTTCTGTTGGACTCTTTTTAGTGGTCTCTGTGTTTGGCAGGCCCTGCTATCATCCCATGACAGTGTGGCTCAGTCGGACTATTTACCTGTCCTGCCACCCCTGCCTGATGGTTTACCTGAGGATGAAGAGGCAGTGAGGATTGTTTGTCTTGTTAAGAATAATCAGCCTCTAGTAAGTTTATATATATACACAACCTTTAAAGATGTGCAAAGATTTGATTTTCTGCATTGATTTGCTGACAAACAATCATAAACATTTTGTGTAGAATATTTGTACAAAAACCTTGGAATCTTTGGAATCATCGCATTGAAAACCAATATTTTATCAAATATATTTTTATTCTGATTGATTTTAAAGACTCATTGACATTCACAATTCAACCCAGTCTTTTTAATAAAGGTATGGACCATTTGTCATACTTGTACAACCTTTATGGGTGTACTTATACTCCAACATTACAAGAAAAAGTGATATCAACAGCAGGAAATAATTTCTATCTCCATCATCTACCATTGATCTATAGCCAGGTTGCAGAGGCAACAGGTCCAGAGAGAAACCCAGAATAATAACCCAAACCCCCCCCCCCCCCCACACACA
Organism: Nematolebias whitei; assembly: GCF_014905685.2. NCBI lineage: Eukaryota > Metazoa > Chordata > Actinopteri > Cyprinodontiformes > Rivulidae > Nematolebias > Nematolebias whitei. The sequence continues at coordinate 43,687,856 of NC_056510.1, read as the reverse complement.
CACACACACACACCCGCATGCAAAGGCACCAATGGCTTGCATAGGCCAGGCAAGCTTAGTCTTGTTCCTTGAGGGCCAGTATCCTGCAAGTTTTAGTTGTATATCTGCTTTGACACTCCTGATTTGAATGAATGAGTAATTAACAGGCTTCTGCAGAACTTTAAGACCTGCTGAATTGCAGGAAACGTAAAAAATGCACAATAGTGGCCCTTGAGGACCAGGATTGAGCCCCACTGGCATTGTCCATTATTTTTCCATTTCCTTCATCAATTTTGGTTTGCTACATTTCCAGAAACCAAGAAAAAAATGGTCTCTTTGTGAAACTTGATTTTGAATATTGTACATTGATTTTAATAATAGTATAGACTAGAGGAGTAGTGGTACAGAGGTTAGAGAGTTCAACCTGTTATCGGAAGATTCTAATCCCCCTTCTGACCTCATCATCAAAATGTGGGTGGAGAAGATGAAGCATCCACAACTGCCTCCACCCTCATTTGCCCTACTCTGGCTCCTTGCGCAAAGCCTTTAATTCCCCATCTGCTTCCTTGGGCACCCTATATGGCAGTCTTCTGCTCCACACAGAGGGCTGTGGTAGCTCAGTGGTCCACAGTTGCATCATGAAGGGCATCTGGCATAAAATAATTACCAAATCCTCATGCGAGTTCACTCACTGTGGCAATAATCCCTGAGGAAGGGAACAGTCCATATGTATCCTGATGCATGCTCAATAATCCATTTAGAACAATCTAACCAGGTTAAGTCAGGTCCTCTGGATGGACGCTTCTTTGTTGAAACCTTTTGTCTTTTATCCAAAAGACTGTCAGTCTGAGAAGCTGCAACAAACTCTGTCCTATAAATAGCACCTTCTCATAGTGGATCAACCAGTTTTCTGGTGACATCCAGAACTAGCTGTTCCCGTGCAAAAAGAGGACCATCAGCCTAACGACCTAATGCCCCAATGGCTGTTTACTATTCACAGAGGGCTGAGTGATACTAGCAATAACAGCATTGTAAGAGGGGGACAGTTGAACACGGAGGCCTCCACCCCTGTTTAATGATGGATGATTTCTTTGCACAAAGATGGCCTCCTTTACTCCTCTCTCAAACCATCGTTCCTCTTTATCAAGGATGTGAACATCTTCATCCTTGAAAGAGTGACCGCTGGCCTGGAGATGAGTGTAGACCTCAGAGTCCTGGCCTGATGATGTTGATCTTCTGTGCTGGTCCATCCTTTTGGCCAGTGGCTGTTTAGTTTCCCCGATGTAAGACTGATCACAACCCTCCTGACGCTGAACAGCATAGTGCCTTGTAGATTAAAAAAAAGTTCACTAGAAGTTTATGCCCATAACAATCTTTTGTTTGATAGAACGCAGTTTTCATACATTGACAATTCTTTAAGCCCCCAGTATACTGTCGCGTACGTCCGTTCACGCGTACGTACGCGTGTACTGTACGCAGATGGTTCAGACTTCGTACTCGGGCATACAGACAAGGGGTGTTTACCTTCAGGACAAATTGAGGTCACTGATTGGTCATTTGCTGACACGCCTACTGGTTTGATTAACAGGTCGGGGGAAAAAAAACAAAACGAGTGCTGGCAGCCTCAGCCACAGCGGTGTTCTGTGTTTATATGTTGTTAATAAAAAGATCTAAAAAAAACAAAAAAACAGGGAGCGCTAGCTCTACAGCCCACACATCAGACCAGCCCACCAGGAAATCTCCAGACCCTCCCGCAGCCACGCTGGACCTGAGTTTAATTCGCTCGTGACAAATTCCTTCATTTTTTTTTCATTTCATTTAGCCTTTATTTATACAGGTTAGTCTCATTGAGCCACGAGAACTCATTTTCAAGAGAGACCTGTTTTAGGGAGCACATGGTGCTCCCTAAAATTTCTCATCATTTCAGTCATGGCATCAACGGAGGAGGAAGAGATCACTGCCTCTTGGCAAAAAAACAAAAGAAAAGGCCAGATCAGGGATGAAGAAGGGGAATTTAATACATTGGTGTCGCATACAAAACAGTCCATCAGTTTATTGTGTGACACCGCTTACGCATATGCGGTCATAGAAATTGAGCTTTGCACGGACATGCCCTGGGGGGTACGCTCGTACCTCTGCGTACGTATGTGCGTACCTCTGCGTATGGACATACGCGGCAGTATACTGGGGGCTTTAGGCTTAATTTCTAATATGCACATTTGTCTGCCTAGTAGCAGTGCTGGGTGCACCTTAGAAAAGGAAAAAATCACCATGGCAACCTCTGGCTCAGTAGTTCAGCAGGTTATTTTTTTGTTTAATTATTTTATCATAGATGTTCTCATAAATCTTGTTTAATTTATAGCAAATAAATTGTTAGCATTAAGAACTGAATAAAAGCCTCTGCAGATTTATTTAAAATGTCAAAGTGCAAGCAAACAAAAAACAAACGGCTTCTTAATATACAATTTGTTGATGCTATAAGAGTCTGGCTCTTTCATATCCTAGATTATGTCATGCCAAATTACTATTGGGCGTTATAGAAGTTGTTGATGTATGTCGGAGTTTCTGGCTCTGGCACTCCACAAAATCACAAGATATTTTCTAGACATATAGATGTAACATGTCTTCTTTACTCCTCAGGTGTTTATTGTCCATACACATGACTTAATAATGTTGAAATAAGCTTGCAGGTCCCATAAAAATGGCTTTATTTGTACAACAGCCTAGGCTGTATTACATAGCATAATATATTGTATTTTAATGTTACAGGAATCTCTGTGAATTTTAAAAACTCAGTTTCTTCTTTTTTGTGCACCAAGAGTGGAGACAAGCGCAGAAGAAGTGTAGCAGATGATGGAACGGGAGTAAATCGTGGACGTTGGAGTAGCCTTCATCGCCTCACATTAGAGCACCTCATCCCTGCGAGAAGGGCCTGGTCAGGGGAGGAGCTTAGAATGACAGAGACTGAAGCCAGAAAGTTATCTCTTCCCAAAAATCAGTCCTGCTCAATTCTCCCTCGTTATGGGTCAACAGGAAACTGCCATGTGTGTCCTCAAAATGCAAGACTTTGGAAGCAAGAACACAACCACTCAGCTCCAGCTGTCTTTAGTCTTGATGTTTGTTCTGGTAAGAGGAAGCATGGAGCCAGTCATCAGTCCATTATTTTAATCATTCCATTGTCTTTAACCAAGTTGTTGATGCCAAAATCACAAATATGAAAAAGGGAAGGGAACCAGCACATCATTCCTGCGTTCATTCATCTTTCCTGGAAGTTTCCATGTTGCTTTGCTGGTTCTTTTTTATTCAAATGCTAAAAGGCATCATTTCATTAGTCTGTTTTTATTTTATTTTATTTTTTAACCTCAGAACCATGCTCAAACCTCATTTCATCCTTCATATTTTTCATTGACGAGGCAAATTAACATTATTTTCAAGCATACCTTTATTTGATCTATTTCTTAACTTTTTTACTTTTCTTTCTTTGTTCTTACATGATGCTAAATTTCAGAGAGACCAAAAGCTCACAGGAAAGAAGGTGCCTCTTGCAATGGAAGCAGTGATGACTATGCTTACCCTCCTCCTCCAGTCCCTGCTTACAGTATCAGTCTTCCCAATTCTCCCCTTTTATATAAAAAGGATTCAAGCGGAAGAGAATCAAGGATCATTACCACATCTGGTCAGACCTTGGTTAGAGTCCACACAGCACCTCCAACTCCTGGTACTCAACACTCAACACAGCAGCAAGGAGTCAGCACTCTTCCTGCTACTGACAGAAAACACTGGTGTCAAGCTGTACCTTATAAAAAACACCAAGGAGAACCTTTAAACCATACATATATGCCCAACTACTATACTGATCCTCAGCACAATAAATACCATAACCAGCCAAAACGAATCCAAAAGAAGATGCAACAGAAACATCACCAGCCCTCTTTGCCTCTTGAGATCAATAAAAACTGCAGCATGGAGGAGCTCAGGACCACCGTTCACACAGTGGCTAGCAGCGTTGAGCACAGCAGTCAGGACGTCCGACATCTTGGCAAAAAGATGATGGCAGCAACAGAAATGATTACAGACAAAGTTGAAGAGAATGCCCAAGCACTCAACCTCCTCGCTGAAATGATCGACAAACTCCAGGGGATCGTTGTGGCTGAGAAACACCTGGAAGCACCTTCCCCATGCAGACCAAAATTACACATTCAACCAGTTCCACCTCCAAGGGGCTCCTCACTATCTCCAAAAGTGATCCACAAACCTTCAACACTTTATCCACGCCCTGTCTCACCTTCCTCTTCCTCATCGTCTGCAGGTTCTTGTTTAGATGGCTTTACATTGTCCCAGAGTCCAAAGTGGTCGAATGGAGGGGCCAAAATTAAAAAGAGAGCAGTAGATTGTGATGTTAATGAACATGTTAGGGTAAAAAATGAACAAGCTTCAAGAGCTCAAAAGGAGGACCAACAAGACACGGGCTGCTTAAAAATAAAGAAGAGGAAATAACCAATCAGCTTGTGAAGAAACTGTTCTTGTCTGCTTCGACTATGGAAAGAAACGAGGACTCTTTGGACCACAATTTTAGAGCTTATTTTACTTTTATGTCTTTGAAGATTGTGAGATCATAGTTGTCATTCATGAAATACTAATGCAGAATTTTCTACTGTTATTACTGTAGTTGGATTTTTAACCAGAAACAAACTTGTGACTGTTTTATTCACTAAAACACCAGAAGCAGTAGTTTTTTTTATCCCCTTTTTACTGGATCACATAAAGGACCAATGATGTTAACAGGTACAAACAAATTTATATTCTCTCCATAATTTCTCGTTTTCCAGCTCTATCCATAAAGTTATTTTAGTACTCAATAATTTCATCACCTTTGTTGTTGCCAATTTATTTTTCAGAGTTTAAATACACACTGAACACAGTTTATATTTTAATGCTTTTAAAGATGCACATGAAATCAACACAGTTAAATATCCGTTATACTTTGTACTACGAGTATAATCAATATCACCCATTGTTTTAAAAGACATACATTTAGTTGGTGTCACCATTTATTGGAAGATTAGGTGTGTCCCTGTGTACAGATTTAAAAAAAATCTTTTATCAGGTTTGATATAGCATTAATGGCAATAATTACCTGTCAGTAATGTTGGATGTCCATCTATCATTTGTAAGAGAAATAGCAGAAGATCTGCCTTGGATGAGTCATAAACAACTGTAGGATGTATTTGTTCATTTAGGGCTAGAAAAAGTGTTCTGCAGATTTAATGCAGGCAAGCCTAATAGTAATTTATTTCTTTCAGTGGGTTTTCCACCTATGTTATAATAATGTTCTCTTAGAGAATGACTGCATACTTGCAGCTACATTGTTCACAAACATAGACAAGTTTATATTTTAGTTAAATGGGGACTGCCTAAAGACAGCCATCTATTATTATCCACCTGAAGAGTGTCTTGAACTCTTCTATCAACTTTAATGCGACCAGAACAACAATCTGTACCCCCATGAATGTTATATCAAAATGACCGGCTCGGCACCGTGATGGGAGCTATTACTCTATCCGAATAAGGCGTAATAAGGCGAAGTTTCTTCCTTTTAAAAGGGAGTTTTTCTTCCCACTGTTGCCACTGTGCTTGCTCAGGATGGGAGACTGCAACGAAGCCAAGATTCAACTTGTCTGCTGGATTCCTTAGAGAACTTTACTAATTAGCTTTTTTGTATGTGAATGTTTCTGTAAAGTGCCCTGAGACAACTTTGTTGTGATTTAATGCTATATAAATAAACTGAATTGAATTGAATTCTGGCGGCTGTGGCTGAGTGATTAGAGCAGTCGTCCTCCAATGCAAGAGTTGGGGGTTCAACTCCACCAGCAGTCAAATGCTGAAGTGTCCCTGGGCAAGACACTGAACCCCTCACAGCCTCTGATGTGTGTCCCATCAGTGTATGAATGTGATAAAGCACTGATTAGTCTCTTTAGAATGATTTGTTCAATTAGCTTTGTAGAGATCTAGTATAGAGCTGTATGAATGGGTCAATTCAGTGGTTAATTTGAGCCGGATCCTGCTGGAACAAAATCCGTGAACTCCCTCATTCTGACCGACTGTCTTCCGGCCACTATTTGACCGGATCCGGCAAATCTCCACCCCTAAAAGTCCAAAGTCATCACGCATTTTTATTTATTTATTTATTTTCTTCTTTCGGCTGCTCCCTGCGTTAGGGGTTGCCACAACAAACTAAGTCGCACGAAGACTTGGCAGTTATTTTACGCCTGATACTCTTCGTGACACAACCACAGACCACTGAGCTACCACAGCCCTCTGTGTGGAGCAGAGAGCTGCCATCTAGGACACCCAAAGGAGCAGATGGTGGGGGTTAAGGGCCTTGCTCAAGGGCCCAGAGTGGGACGAATGAGGGTGGGGGCAGGTGTGGGTGCTTCACCTACCCCACCCACATTTTTGATGTTGTCGGTACCGGGGCTTTAACCGGCGACCTTCCGATCACAGGCCCACCTTCTCTAACCTCTGTGCCACTACTCCCCATTTTGATTATTTATTAAAATTACAATGAGAGGAGACGTTGCCCAGTCTGTGGAGTGGATGTTCCAGCTGCACTACGCGCACCAGCTCACGCACATGCTCCAGCCAGCTGGATGAAGCTGACGGTGGGGTATCAGCTTCATGCAGCTGCTCCAGCCCAGCAGAGACATGGACCGCATGTCCAGCGGGGAGCGTCTTTATGCTTCAGCTGTGCGGCCTGCAGACAGCGCATGTTTTATGCACAGGAGTGTCTCCAGACAGCTCTCCAGAGCGCGCACAGCTGCTATGTGTCGGAACTCCTGCACATAGACATATACACACAGCTGAAGGTGAATGAAGACACTCCCCGTGGGACATGCGGTCCGCGTTTTTGCTGGGCAGGAGCATGGTTCGTGCGCTGCGGCTGGAACATCTACTCCACAGATTAGGCAACGTCTCCTCTCGTTGTATTTTTAATAAATAATTAAAATAAAAATGCACAATGACTCTGGGCTTTAAGGGGTGGATATTTGAGGTGGTGGTGGTGTGGGGGGTAGGACTTTTGACAGAATCAGAGCTGCTCTATTCACAGGCTTTTCTTCTTGCTCTCTAAAATAGTAATTTCAATTCAACCTTTATTTCTACAGGTTGTTTGTCTCAATGAGCCTCGAGACCCTAACCCTAAACCTAACCCCTAACCACTGCTCTTTGAATTGAGAAAGCTCCTTGGATGAGAAGCGAAACGTCTTCTGTTACAAATAAAGTCCAGTTGTTTTTGTCTTGAACATTTTTGAAGCCTCGAGGACTCATTTACAAGAGAGACCTGTTTTTAATCAATTTAATCAAATATTTACAAATGTAGGTAAACAAAGATGTTTAGCAATATGTTAAAATACACCAAAATGCAGGAAATGGTATCTCTTTTATTCCAAATTTTCTGGGGGAGGAACCACACACTGCCGCCACAGGCGGACCACCTGCTATTTGTGTTCCGGCATCAATCAGTTTACAAATTAAGCCCTGGGTAAATGAGGGCACAGATTGTGTTGTAAAGCGCTTTGAGTGTCTTGACAGGATAGAAAGGTGATACATAAATACAGCCCATTTACCATTTATTGGTGTTTCAAGGGGGGCAGCACGGTGGCGCAACTGGTAGAGCTACTGCCTCTCAGCACCCAGGTCCCTGGTTTAAATCCCGGTCCATGGGCCTTCTGGGTGGAGTTTGCATGTTCTCTCCGTGCATGCGTGGGTTTTCTCCAGGTACTCTGGTTTCCTCCCACAGACCAAAAACATGCATGTTAGTCTGACTGGTAACTCTAAATTGTCCCGAGGTGTGAGTGAGAGAGTGAATGGTTGTTTGTCTCTATGTGTCAAGTCAAGTCAACTTTATTTATAGAGCACATTTAAAACAGAAGCAGTTATCAAAGTGCTTAACAACAACAACAATCAATGAGAGTAAAATTAAAGAGAAAAAATATATATATACAATACACTAATAATAATAACTGAAGAATTAATAAAAAGCATTTAAAACATAGGGTCACAGATTAAAAAACACTAGATCAATTGACACTGAGTGAAATGCCTGCGAGAACAGGTGTGTTTTTAGCAGGGATTTGAAGTGAGGAAGGGAGGTGGTCTGCCTGATGCTGGGGGGCAGGTTGAAGGGAGGTGGTCTGCCTGATGCTGGGGGGCAGGTTGAAGGGAGGTGGCCTGCCTGATG
>NC_056510.1:43673677-43679628 GCF_014905685.2 Nematolebias whitei | reverse complement strand
CTGCCTGATGCTGGGGGGCAGGTTGAAGGGAGGTGGCCTGCCTGATGTTGGAGGTCAGGTTGTTCCAGAGTTTGGGCCCCATGACTGAAAAAGCCCGATCTCCTCTGAGCTTCTTGTTTTTGGAACAGCCTAAAGCAGCTGATCGGATGATCTCAGGGCCCGAGAGGGAACGTAAGGTTCCAGAACCTCAGAGAGGTGAAGGGGTGCGAGGCCATTTAGGCATTTGAAGGTCAACAGAAGAATTTTAAAGACTATCCTCGTACGAACAGGGAGCCAGTGAAGGGAGGAAGGAACTGGAGTAATATGTTCAGACCTACGAGTTCTGGTTAAAAGCCGAGTCCCTGTGATGGACTTGCGACCTGTCCAGGGTGTACCCCGCCCCTCGCACAATGATTGCCGTACATGGGCTCCGGCGATCCCCGTGACCCACAATGGAAGAAGCGGGTAAAAGACAATGGATGGATGGATGGTGTTTCAAGTTACCATGGTGACATAATTAGCAAAAAAACATGCCATTTTTCTCATTGGAAAATACTGACATAATTACCAGCTTCTAACTGCCACATGGAGGTCACAAGACCTAGAATGAAGAGGCCTCTGAACAAACTGATTAACATTTGGAACCTTTTGGTTCAAGATGGCTGCCACAGCTACCTGAGAAAACTCAAAATTGACTATATCTCAGTCATTCATTGAGACAGTGAGCTGAAATTTGGTATGGTTGTAGTTGAGAGCAAGTGTTTATATATTCCTAATGCAAATTAAAACTCCAAGATGGCTGCCTTATCTAAAATCGAGAAAAACAAAAAAACAATAACAGCTATTTTAAAAGATATTGAGATGAAATGTGGTGTGGCGGTACCTGACAGCAATGCACAACACATTCTGAATTCAAATAAAATATGCAAGATGGCCACCAAATCTAATTTTAAATGGATATAACTCAGAGGTATTTAGCTGAAATGTGGTGTGGTGGTAACTGACAACAGTCCCTAATAGACTGATTGCAAATCAACAATCCAAGATGTCTGTCTGAGCTTAAAAGGAAAACATGACTATAAATCAGCCATTTTTACAGATATTAAGTTGAAACTTGGTGTGGTTATTGTTGAAAGCGAATCCCAACACAAGGTACTGTCAAATCAAACATTTTAAATGGCAGCATGGCAGTCAGTCCCCATCAAAGTTTCTCAAGGAACTTTTTAGTTGTTTTCCTCTCGTTCTTATATTTTTTTCCTTGAGGATGATGTTTTTTAGAAGAAGTAATAAAGCTTTGCATAGAACCAGTTGTTAGATTTCTCAACTGTTCTTTATGACTGCAGTTAGCTGTTGTGTTCAGTGCATACATATTTTGTAATGGTATAGCTTCCTCTGCTATAGTTCTAAACTTATGAGAAAGAAAGTTAGTTCAGTTCACACAATTTCCACATTTGTATGTTAAAATAACATTTTTTTTCCATACACATATGGACTAAACTAAAGATGTGATTTCAAAGTGTGACTGTTATTGTGTTTTATACAGAAATTTGATTTTTAGGGCTAAAAGTTTGAAAACTATAAGCACATTATAGATTTTCTGTCTAAAGTGCATAACATTGTTAATAGATTTGAAGAACTTAAAAAGATTTCAGAATAATTAAAGTATGGACTGCTAAAAACCATAGCCATTAAAATAAAATTATTTGTGCTTTCAGGGTGCAACAATAAAGAAGAATGAGGAGACAGGAGATATATACATAGCTCGGGTGATCTGTGGAGGACTGGCTGACCGCAGCGGTGAGAGAAAACTGCAGCCCCATCTGCCTGTGCTGTTTCCAATGACAAGTTTTATACAGTGTTACCAATTCCACCAAAAAAGAATGTCCTGTTTGTAAGCAGTTACTACATTACATCATCACATATATAGACATAAAAGACACATGGTTTGGCCCTTATATTGTCCGTCACGGCGTACAACCATAACGTCACTACCATTCAAAATTGAGCAGCTCTTTGAAATGAACGGATCTTCAACATCATTGAGCCAAATATCCTATCTCTGCTATTAATAACCTTTCTTCTGTGGGGTGGCTGTGGCTCAGTGGTTAGAGCAGTTGTCCTCCAATGCAAGAGTTGGGGGTTCGAATCCACCAGCAGTCACATGTCAAAGTGTCCCTGGGCAAGACAATGAACCCCTCATTGCCTCTGATGTGTGTCCCAATGGTGTATGAAAGTGATAAAGCTCTGATTAGTCTTTGTAGAGATCTAGTATAGAGCTGTATGATGGGTAAATGAGGACACAGATTGTGTTGTAAAGCGCTTTTAGCATCTTGATGAGATAGAAAGGTGCTATATAAGTGCAGTCCATTTACCATTCTGTCAATTTATTTTTTTTAAATAATGTCCTAATTTCAACCCTCTGTCACAGTTAGTGTGGGCTTGGACTCAGATTTAGGCAGACACAAAGAGGTTTGGGCAAGGGTGTCAGAAGCATCCATAATGTGGGGGAGACATAATGATGTGTGGAGGTGTGTGCACGCGCATGCGTGTGCGTGCTAAAAAAAGTGTACACTAGTGTACAAAAAAAGAGCAAAATTTCACTTAGATTTCCTTTAATTCCACACATTGAGGTTGTTTTCACAGCTGATAGTCCGGTAGACTCGGTTCGGTTCGGGACCAATATTCATGAGCTTTTGTTACATTTGAGCTGGTGCGTTTGCATTCACACTGCACTGTGCAGTCGAGTCAACCTGTTGAACCAACCTGTTCCCCCGCTCACCTGTGGGGGTGCTGCACCAAGAACTACTGAAAGAAACAACACAAAAACCTCTGAAGACACTTCTTCTTCTTCTGGAAATAAAAACAAAAACGGAGTGTTTAGAATGGATAAGGTTGACTGATGAAGGAAGTCGTGACTTCCAACATTTTTCAGTCAGGTCATCTGGACTGTTTCTTTTTTTTTGTGCTGAAACGTTTCGCCTTTGGTCCGGAAGGCTTCATCAGTCAAGGAAATAAGCATGGACTTTGTTTAAAAAAGTCAAATCTGGTCCTCTGGACATTCAAAAAAACAAAACAAAGCAAATCAACAAAAAAATGTAGAAACGTTTCGTCTCTCATCCAAGAGACTTCCTTCTTCTGCTCTGTGATGTGGATAAATACATCAAGTTCACACGAGAAGATGTAAAAAATGGCAGGTTGGCTTTCTTGGACTGTGAGGTCTCAGTCTCTGATAGAGGACATTTGCAAACTGAGGTGTACCGCAAACCCACCCACACAGACCAGTATTTGCAGTTTGACTCCCATCACCCTTTGGAGCACAAGTTAGGAGTCATCAGGACTCTGTATCACAGAGCAGACAGCATCCCCACTAGCTCGGGAGCCAGGCAGAAGGAGAAATCCCACACAAGACAGGCTCTAGAGCAATGTGGATATCCTAACTGGGCCTTCCTGAAAGCAGAGAAGAAACCCAAACAGGACCCCAGTCAGCCAACAGGTGAAAAGGAGGAACCCAGACCCAGACCAGTGGTCATTCCATATGATGAGTATCAGAGAAACTGAGACATTTATTTTCTAAACATAACGTCCCAGTGGCTTTTAAACCCCAAAATACATTACGGCAAAAACTGGTTCATCCCAAAGATCCAGTCCCCTGGCACAAACAGAGCAATGTTGTGTATGCTGTTCAGTGTCAGGAGGGTGATCAGTCTTACATCGGGGAAACTAAACAGCCACTGGCCAAAAGGATGGACCAGCACAGAAGATCAACATCATCAGGCCAGGACTCTGAGGTCTACACTCATCTCCAGGCCAGCGGTCACTCTTTCAGGGATGAAGATGTTCACATCCTGGACAGAGAGGAACGATGGTTTGAGAGAGGAGTAAAGGAGGCCATCTTTGTGAAAAGAAATTGTCCATCATTAAACAGGGGTGGAGCCTCCGGGTTCAACTGTCCCCCTCTTACAATGCTGTGATTGCTAGTATCACTCAGCCCTCTGTGAATAGTAAACAGCCATCAGTGTGCTAATGATCCATTGTTAGGCTGATGGTCCTTCTTGAGCATGTGATCAGCTGGTTTTGGTTGATTCACTCTGACAAGGTGCTATTTAAGAGACTGAGCTGAATACAGCACCTCAGACTGAGGAAGTCTCTCGGATGAGAGACGAAACGTTTCTACATTTTTTTGTTGATTTGCTTTGTTTTGTGTTTTTGAATGTCCAGAGGACCAGATTTAACTTTTTTAGATTTTTCTACCTGGATTATTGAGCATGCATCAGGACATGGACTTTGTTGTTTTCAACCAGTTTGACAAGATTGTCAACAAGGAAGAGGGCCGGCAATGGAGGAGGGGGCGTACCAAAGAGACCATCTAATCACAAGCAGAACTGGTTTGTTCCACTTTGGAGTAAGCTGTTGGAGGAAGAATCAGTTTTGTTGTGTGTTTCCTTGACTGATGAAGCCTTCTGGATCGAAGGCGAAACGTTTCAGCACAAAAAAAAGAAACTGTCCAGATGACCTGAATGAAAAATGTTGGATTTTATACCTGGATTATTGAACATGGACTTTGTTAAAGTTGAGACTTGTTTGTCTTCCTTAGTTTTGGCGGCGTGCAATAATTTAAAACAATTTACTGATATCAGCTGAATGGTTAAAAATTTGAAATTGAAAACAACAAAATAAGAAAATGTAGATAAAGAAATAAAGAATCTTTGGGTGTTTGGAAGTTGATGTCGAGGGAACACTCAGGACGCTATCGGGAAATCCCACGAACTGGTGAAGGAACTCTGGATAAAGACTACGGCAGGTAGGCACAGCTGTGCTGTGAATGGGCCAGAGAGGGAAAGTAGTGTAGGTAATGAGAGTGAGGTGCGTAGTTATAATTCATGTAGTGAAAGGATGAGTCCAAAAAGAGGAAATTCTTCGGTGGTGGCAGATGCAGTAAAGAAGGGAAGGGCAGTGACAAACTGGGATGAGTCTGAAGTAGAACTGGAGAGGGAGGTAAAGGAGTTCAAAGTCATTGTTAGAGTCAATGAGGAGAAGAGACTTCAATTAATCAACCTAGTTAAGCTATCCACCATTCTGAAGAATCAAGTGGGAGACATTACTACAGCAAAAATTCTGAGAGATGGAAACTTGTTGATTATTTGCAACACAGAAGAACAAAAAGACAGAGCATGTAGGCTGAGAGAGGTGGGAAAGTGTAAAGTGACAAGTGTGAGCCTTGTACAAGAAGGGAATAGGTGGAAGAAAGGAGTGATTTGGGGGATCCTGGTTGAAGTCTCAGTTGAGGAAATAAAATCCAATGTTAGAGGGGGGAGAGTTAAAGATGTGAGAAGGCTCCAAAGTTTTAAAAATGGAGAGAAAAGGAACAGTGAAAGCATTTTGCTAGAATTTGATGAGGAAACACTTTCCAGGAAAAGTCTATTTAGGTTTATGGCCTACAGTGTGAGAGAATATGTCCCACGTCCACTTAGGTGTTATAATTGCCAAAGATTTGGCCATACAGCTCAGACATGTAAAGGAAAGAGAAGGTGTGCACGGTGTGGAGAAGATCACGAATATGAAAAGTGCAATAAGAGCAGACAACCAAAATGCTGCAGTTGTGGTGGAAGTCACAGTGTGAGATGACCTCAGTGCTCAGGCCAATCAAGAAGCAGCATGGGTAGGATAACAAAAGTATTATGGTCTTGATTCTTCACTGGAATGCAAGAAGTTTAATATCAAATGGACAGGAATTAAAACACTTTATTGATACATTAGAAGAGGATCCTGAAATTATCTGTGTACAAGAAACCTGGTTAAAACCCCAATTAGATTTCAAATTATACTACTGTTAGATCTGATCAGGTAGAAGGTAATGGTGGTGGTTGTGCCACTTTTATTAGAGAAAACCTGCCTTTTAGAGAGGTAAAGAAAGGAAACGAAGATGAATTTATTGTAGTGGAGATATGGATAAATGCAGAACCATTTATTAT
>NC_056510.1:43635235-43658677 GCF_014905685.2 Nematolebias whitei | reverse complement strand
TCACACAGGCAGGACAAGACAGGCAATACCCAACGACGAACCGACAATGACAGAACTGACAGACAGACTTTAAATACACACAACCAGGACATGACACAGGTGACGATAATCAGACAATCAATACAGACACAAGGGAGAACAGACAGGGGGAAGGCCCACTAGATGGTGCCATCCCTACACATAGATGCCTTCAGGGTTCACAAAAAAACTCCGACAGACAGTTGCGAGAGGCTGATGACAACTGATTACAACCACACATTCACAAAATGGTCAAATTATCGTATATTTGGCCTTTTTTGGGATTACTGATCGTACATCGTACAGAGGGCAAAATTGTCATACAAATACAATAATTATCGTACACCTGGCAACACTGGAAGCAAAGCACGTCGTCCTTCCGCCGCTTCGTCACCGCAGCCACGGCACCAACAGCCTCCCCCCCTTTGAGTCACACCTGGTAAAAGTGCCTGTACACCGTAGTGCCTGGAAGCTAACAAAAGTCAGTCCGCTTCTTCAGCCAGGGAGAGATAATCCTTTGTCTGGATCAGTGAGAAGCTAGCCAGCACAGTGCGAACAGGCAGAGGAAGCTGGCAAAGAATCGTGTAAAAAGGAAGGAAACATCCCCTGAGCCAAGTAACGCCAGCATGTTCTACATCAGCTCGGAGGGCTTGCGATCCCCCAAGCCACTCAGGGACAACAAACTGTCAGCCCGCTCCGTGTCTGACAGTTGGTAAAACCGCAGCAGGTTCTCCTTGAGTGCACTGTACTTAGTGCTTGGTGGGTCCCGCAGCAGACCCATCAGATGGCGGGTGGAACCAGAATCCAAAGCAGTAACGACGTGAAAGTACTTGGTCTCGTCTGTGGTTATCCCACAGAGATGAAACTGGGCTTCCACATGCTGGAACCATGGTTCCGGATCGTATTGTCAGAACTCTGGAAGCTTAACAACGGCCGCAAACACAGCAGCTGAAGCGGTGGCAGGAGACGAGACCACGGCGGTTGGAGCAGTGTCTGCCCGGCAAAAAGCTTGGTCTGAAAACACGGCTGATGGAGAAGCAGCTTTGGCATCTGGTGAGTTCTCATTCGAAAACGTTCAGATGTTTGGGGTCACCAATGTGGAAGTTGGCAGAAAGAGATGAAAAATATTTTGAGTCTCGATTTATTCTCTACGTCTTCCAACATCAAGCTCAGAAAAAAAACGAATGAATTACAACCGTTGATCCGCTCCGTTTATATTCTGTCCCTTTCACAATAAGAGCACATTCTGACGTGAAATATATACATTGTGTCCACCACAACCAAAAAGAAACAGGTTATGACACCATCCTCTTTTATTTGGCAACATAACCAGTAAATACCACCAAAAAGAGATACTTGGGCCTATTTAGATGCAGTATTTTATTCTAGACAAAGTTTTACATTAACAGCTTTTTAAAGAGTTGCTAGAAGGGTCTAAATATTAAATATACAGTAGTCCCTCATTTATCGTGCGGGATCCATACCCTGAAGTCCCACGATAAGTGAAAAACCACAAAGTAGGAATAGTAGTACAAGTAGTAAGTACAGTAGTAGTTTATTTTAGTATATGTGTGTATGTGTGTGTCATGTCCAATCTTATTCTGAAAAACCACGATAGAGCGAGTCCACAAAAAAACGAACTGCGAAGTAGCAAGGGACTACAGTATTGTTAAAATTACTAGGTTGTCAACTTTATAGTCTAGATTCTAGAATTGTGCTGCTCGGTGTGGCTGCATGTTGGAGCAGCTCTGTTACATTCATTCTGAGATATTGCTTTTGGAAACTTTGATTCCTCTTTTTCTGGACGTACAAAGTAAATCACCTTTTTTGGATGATTGTTTCCTCTGGTATCGGATGCTGTGCAGCTGGAAGGATTTTTACTGAACTTTTTTACTTTTGGACATTTGTTATGATGCATAACCATAACAACAAGGTGTTTTTTTACAACCGGGAGCTGCTGATCAACATCTCTAAAGCTCAAATAATACCTCAACTACAGCCCCAAATGTCAAATGAGTTGAAAAAGGAGGCACCATAGATGCATTCCTGTCTATTGGCCGGCTGTGCTTGAGTGCCTGACCATTGAGATCCTGGAACTGGCAGGAAACATTGCTCATGACATCAAGGACCGGGATCATGTCCTGACACCTGCAACTGGCTGTCCGCAGTGACAAAGAGCTAGGCAGGCTGCTGGGAGGAGTGGCCATTGGTCAGGGAGGAGTTCTTCCCGGGATTCGGGTGATCCTGCAGCTCGGGGGAACCGAGAGGCCAGCCAAGTCTGGATGGATGGATCGGAGGGCATCTGTGGCCATTTTCTTCTGATCCACTGTGGGACAGACCTTTACTAGAGATCCTTCCTGCATACAGCCATCAGTATCTATAACATCACTTAATGAAATGATGATAATGAGTTACACATTTAATTTCCCTTTGGGATTAATAAAGTATTTTTGAATTGAATTATGTATATGTGATATCAGGAAAAGATGAAGTCTGATGATGTGTGAAGTGATGGCTTGCCATGAGCTGTACCATCAGTCAGAACACAGAGTAGAAAAGGGCAGAATTAGACAGGCTACTTCAGTCCCTGCTTTTAAATCTCTCCTGGAACACACCTGTATTCACTGACATTTAATACTGTATCATTTGATTTATTATCCCATTGTTTCGCACTGTTTTTGTGTTTCTTTTTACGTTTTTTTATTTCTATATGCTTTTAATTATATCTTGTTATTGTTTCCTTGATGTTGTGATTGTATTGTTAAGCACTTTGGTAACAGTTTCTGTTTTACAGTAAATGTGCTCTATAAATAAATTTGACTTGTCTTGATAATCAGATGTACAGCAGAGGTTGAACAACTGGGAGATAAAGTATGACTGAGATGGTTTGGACATGTCCAGAGGAGGGACAGTGGGTATATTAGTAGAAGGATGTTAGAAATGCAACTGCCTGGAAAAAGACAAAGAGGAGATATATGGATGCAGTTAGAGAGGACATGGAGGTAGTTGGAGTGAGGACAGAGGACACAGAGGACAGAGTGAGATGGAGGAGGATGACTCGCTGTGGAGATCCTGAAGAGGGAAAAGCTGGAAGAAAAAGAAAAATAATATTATAGCTCAACACACACACACACATAAATTTTTTTTTTGTTGTTGTCAGGACTCCTTCACCCTGGTGATCTGTTGGTGGAGGTGAATGGTAACTCAGTGGTGGGCATGGAGCCAGAAAAGGTCATCCAGATACTGGTAGGTGATTAGAATTTTTTTTTTAATTTCTTAACCAACTAATATCTAGCAAGTCTTGGAACTTGAAACTTTCACAAAACTATATTGCATTATTGTTACTCTGACGATTATTGGTACTTGAGTAGCCATCAAAATATTGAGTGAAATTTTAAAGTGATTGTTCAGTTCTTAGCACGGTGGCACAGTTGGAAGAGCTGCTGCCTCTCAGCGAGCAGGTCCCTGGTGGCTTTTCTAGGTGGAATTTGCATGTGCTCTTCGTGCATGTGTGGGTTTTCTCCAGGTGCTCCAGTTTCCTCCCACAGACCAAAAACATGCATGTTAGTCTGATTGGTAACTCTCAATTGTCCCTAGGTGAGAGAGTGAATGGTAATTTGTCTCGTTTGTCTCTGGGATGGACTGGAGACCTGTCCAGGGTGTCCCCCACCTCTCATACAGTGATTGCTGGACATGGGCACCGGTGACCCCCACAACCCGAAAAGTAAGATGTGGGTAAAGATAATGGATGGATGGATGTTCAGTTCTTTTGTCATGATTTTTTCCAGGAAAAGTAAGACTGGACTTCTTGACTTCTTGTCCAGTGATCCAAGATCTTGTCTTGGCTCTTTGAAAGAACTAAATTTGACTACATTGACGAGAGCACATGCTCATCTGAAGAAGGCTGTGTTTTCTGAATTACTCTTGCGGTTGTTTTAATGGTTTATTAATAGAATGGGGTCAAAATTTGAGAAATAATATATAGAGTGACAGCACAGTGGCGCAACTGGTAGAGCTGCTGCCTCTCAGCGAGCAGGTCCCTGGTTCAAATCCCGGTCCGGGGGCCTTCTGGGTGGAGTTTGCATGTTCTCTCTGTGCATGCGTGGGTTTTCTCCGGGTACTCCGGTTTCCTCCCACAGACCAAAAACATGCATGTTAGGCTGATTGGTAACTCTAAATTGTCCCTAGGTGTGAGTGAGAGAGTGAATGGTTGTTTGTCTCGTTTGTCTCTATGTGTCCCTGTGATGGACTTGCAACCCGTCCAGGGTGTACCCCGCCCCTCGCACAGTGATTGCTGGACATGGGCACCAGCGACCCCCGTGACCCAAAATGGAAGAAGCGGGTAAAAGATGATGGATGAATGGATGGATGTATAGAATTTTCAGTTTGTTCTATAGTTTTGTAAAGTTCGTAAACCTTAGTAAAACTCATTTGTGTTTTTCTCTTTGGTGTCAGAATAAGTAGCATGTTTGTTCCTGACGTTCAATGATGATTTAGAATGAGAGAAAAAAAAATCTGTTGGCAGTCAAAAACACATCTCTAAATAACACATCTCTAAATAACACATCTCTAAATAACACATATCACATTGCCCCTGTGTTGTTCTATAGTTTAGTTGCTCTATTCTAGATTGTGCTTTGCTGTATAAACGTAAAACTGTGAATGAAAAAATGTGTACAAGTTACATTGTTTATAAATAGTTAAGAATTATGACTGTTGTGAAATTGACCTACTTAAAGTACATATTTACTTGTTTTTCTCCTGGTCAGACTAGTTCCAAAGGCACCATTCTGTTTAAAGTCATTCCAAATTCTGCACAAGTCAGCATCAATCAGAAGCCGGTAAGAAACATCCACCTCATCACCTCATCTCATGATAGTGAAAGCTAAAAGCATCTCTAGTTGTGAAGTTCTGACATTTAAAAATGGAGTTCTAAACCATAAAGTAATGCCTACCTGAGCTGCAGAAACGTTGGTGTTCTGCTCCATCTTGTAAAAATACAAGACCAATAACTTCAGTATAATACTTCCAACACAAGGCAACAAGAATCCAAAACTTCCAGGACCTGCAGCTCTGTACAGCATGACCCCGAAGCCAAACCCATCTGTTCTCTGACTGGATCGTTAAATTTATGATTGACATGACATTGACCAATCAGCTGAGAGGAGTAAAATTCAGGTCAAAATTTTCACACATATATTTTGTATTCATATCTGTAAACAGAACATAGTAAAAAAAAGTTTTGTAACTTGTGATTTTTTTTACTAATCCTTTTTACAAGGTTAAAAATCTTTTTTACACATACAAATCTTATTTACAAGGTTACAAATCTTTTTTACACATATAAATCTTTTTTACAAGGTTACAAATATTGTTTACACATACATATCTTTTTTACACATACAAATATTTTTTTTACAAGGTTAAAAATCTTTTTTACTCATACAAATATTTTTTTACAAGGTTACAAATCTTTTTTACACATACATATCTTTTTTACACATACAAATATTTTTTACACATACAAAATCTTTTTTACAAGGTTACAAATATTTTTTATACATACAAATATTTTTTACACATACCAAGTCATTTTTACAAAGTTACAAATATTCTTTACACATACAAATGTTTTTTTTACAAGGTTACAATTCTTTATTTTACACATACCAAATCTTTTTTTACAAGGTTACAAATCTTTTTTTTACAAGGTTACAAAGCTTTTTTACACATATAGATTTTTTACAAGGTTACAAATCTTTTTTACACATACAAATCTGTTTTTTACAAGGTTAAAAATCTTTTTACACATACAAATCTTTTTTACAAAGTTACAAATATTCTTTACACATACAAATGTTTTTTACAAGGTTACAATTCCTTTTTTTACACATACCAAATCTTTTTTTACAAGGTTACAAATCTTTTTTACACATACAGATTTTTTTTACAAGGTTACAAATCTTTTTTACATGTGTAAAATATTTATGGCTGGAATTTGAGCCCATATCATTATCCCCACATTTAGAGTTGCAACCCTCAGTCTTACATTCGTTGGTTACGTACTGTAACCCCAGATTCTATGAATATAGGCGTAGCCCTTTAAGGCTGTCGCTGATGGGTTTATCCCGTTATGCAGAGCATAAGCACTGAAAAAAATTTAGTCCATGCCCACCTGCTGTGTGGGCCCCACCCGGTCCGTATAAATTACGTTAAGAGTGGGAAATCGGCTCCCAAAATAACTTTTTTCTTCAGCCATTTAGGAGCCAGTGAGGCCCGACGCTTAAAGGGCTACGCCTATATTCATAGAATCTGGGGTTACAGTACGTAGCCAACGTTCTATGTCATATAGGCTTCGCCCTTTAAGGCTGTCGCTGATGGGTTAAGGGCAAAGCGGATGTGGTCCTCGCCTCACTGGGTCCATTCAAACACAGTAAGAAGCGGAAGCTTGCCCAAAAAACGTCTTGTCACTCAGCTCCCCGTGTGCATAACTACGCATCGCGTAATTATGTGCCATGCACAGACGCATGTTGTGTAGCTATGCGTTCTGACAAAGCATGAATGCCCCGGAAAACTTTCAACGGGAAGAAGAAGTTGAAAAGAGGGGGGGGGGGGGCATGAACCAACTGGTTCATGGCTGAACAGTATAAACAGATTAATGTCCATGAATTGATTATTGATCAAATGAACTGATTGGTAACAATAATCATGAACTGATTAGTGACAATAGAACCAAAAACACAGACACGACTTGTGACTGATAACATCTCACACTGTAATGCATGCAGACAGAAGTGAGCTTAAACAGAGTTCCATGAGAACAATAATATTCATTCTGTTAGAGCACTAAGGACAGAATGTGTCATGGAACGAACCGTTACATCACGTAGGTAAAAGCGAATAAATGAGCAGGGTGTTGACCATGCAGCCGCAGTGCAAATGTCCTACATTGACATACCATTATGCAGAGCAGTCCAAGATGCGATACCCCTGGTCGAGTGTGCTTTGAGGTTGACAGGAGGCTCTAAATCTGATGCTCTGTAGGCTTCAGAAAAAACCTCACACAGCCAGTGTGACAAGCGCTGGATGGATAACGGGCGACCTGCAGAAGCATCTCTATAATGCACAAACAATTGTTGAGTTTGAAAACGCATTGCAACTGTGCGCGCTATGTAACACGTCAACGCCCGCACCGGGCAGAGAAGATGAAAAGATGCTTCCTCTTCTGATCTGTGGGGGGGAAAGAAACCCCTCCAACGATATCACTCTTGATTTAAAAGAGCTCGTGATGTTTTAGGCATAAAAGCTGGGTTTGGTCGTAAATCAGCTGAGCTGCCCGTCAGCCTAAATTCTAAGGCATGACGAAGCAACAGAGAGGGCAGATAATTACTTACCCTCTTAGCGGGTGTTAAAGCCAGCAGCAGGGCTGTTTAAAGAGACAAGAATTTTAAGTGAAAACCTGATCCAGAGGCTCAATTGAAGCTTTGATCAGGACTCGCAGGACCAGCGTTAAATCCCACTGTGGAGCAAGTGGACGTGAAGCAGGCCTGCGTCTCTGAACACCTTTTAGAAAAAACGCTTCATCAGCGGGTGATAAAAAGCTGTTCTGTCTCCGAAACCTTCGTGGCAGGAAGAGATGACTGCAACGTACGTTAAAGCGTACTGAATGCCAACTTCCTATCCATCAGCTGTTGTAGAAAAACAACACGCCGCCTAAAAGGCATGAGGTGGCCTCTAAACCTTTCTCTGTACACCAGCGCTGAAAAGCCGTCCCCTTTGATGTGTACAGAACTGTGGTAGATGCAGCACGTGAATCTTGAATTGTGCACACTATCTCCTGAGGGAGACCCATCCTCTCTAAGTGGGACCGCTCAGCGGTCAGACCCACAGGTGCTGACCTATTTCTGGGTAACTCTTGATCGCTCCTCCTGCCTGAAGGAGAGCATCCTCCCTCCACGGCAGTTCCACGGCGACCCGACAACAGACGTTGCAGGCCTGGGAACCATGGTGCATTCACACGCTCGGGAGCCACCAGGAGAGCTGTCAATCCCTCCTCCTGAACTCGGTTCAGGAACCGTAAAAACAGAGGAGGTGGGGGAAAAAACGCGTACAAAAGCGTTTTGGGCCACGGGCTGTGAGCAAATGCGTCCCCCCCCAGCGATGGATCGTCTCGCGGGCTCAGGGAAAACCATAGTTGACACTGAGCGT
Organism: Nematolebias whitei; assembly: GCF_014905685.2. Lineage (NCBI taxonomy): Eukaryota > Metazoa > Chordata > Actinopteri > Cyprinodontiformes > Rivulidae > Nematolebias > Nematolebias whitei. The sequence goes on along the minus strand of NC_056510.1, from coordinate 43,650,451 downwards.
TCTCTCGCGTCGCAAACAGGTCCACAGCTGCTTTGCCAACTTCTGCCACGTCTGAAAACATCAGATCTGGATGGAGGGTCTGGTCCACGTGACGTGGGCCGCCCCTGGACATCACATCTGCTCCTCTGTTCAGAACACCGGATATGTAAACCGCTCTAATGAAGAGCAGGTTTTGATGAGCCCAACACGGTAGCTTTCGCGCAATGTGTAACATCTGGGCTGAACGCACACCCTTTGATGGTTATGTACGCAGCAGTCATCATGTTGTCTGTGTGAATCAACACGTGTTGATTCTGTAGCACGGGAGCAAAGTGTTGAATCATATTCAGTACTGTGCGACACTCCAAAACATTGATGTGGGCTGATGTGTAGTGGGGCCACAGCGCCCCTACTGCTTGAGATAGGCATGTCCCCCCCCCCCCAGCCTGACAGCGACGCGTCCGTGAAGACTGACCCGTGTGACGTGGGTCTGCTGAGGGGGACTCCCTCTGACAGAAACAAGGTGTTTCCCCAGAGTCGGAGGTCTGCTCTCACAGAGGAAGGGACAATGATCATCCGTCGTTTTGTTTTACTGGATCCACATGCAGACGTGCAAAACCACCTCTGGAGGCGTCTCATGTGTAACAAACCAGCGGAACCACTGTGTGAGTTGATGACATCATTCCCAACAGCTTCATGACGGAGACAGCTGTTATCACTTGCCAGGTCTTACGTGGCTGAGTTGACTTTAAAAAAGTGTTGAATCTAGTTTGTGATAAACGAGCTTTCATGGTGGTTGAATTTAATTCCACTCCCGGAAAAACAAATGTCTGGGCCGGGAAAATCGAGCTTCCTTCCAATTTATGGCGAAGCCCAGATTTAACAGGTGTGATGTCAACACCTGATCCTGCATCAGCGCCTCCTGTCTAGAGTGACAGGAGCATCAGATCATCCAGGTAAAACAAAAACTCTCGTCTCTGTGTTAGGATGATCGGTATGCGTTCTCTGGATGTTATACAACAGATCCAAAAAACGGTCTCACCCCTCCGATCCGTGAGTAAAAACCCTGTGTTTTCTCTCCGTTGGGGGACTCTGTAGATTACTTTTATCAGAAACACTTGGACTTCTGCATTTAGGGATGAGATTTAGTCTGATGATGACGGGACCGTTTTAATAACTCCTCTGAATGGAGGGGTTCGGGTTGCAAACTGTAACTTGTACCATTTGCATAAAACCTTGTCCATCCATCTGAAAAATGGCGAGCATGTTTTAGCCACTCTACGTAACGTTCGTAGGGTGAACGTGCGTTAAGTGATGTGTCACGTTTTGTACGGCTGTCAGCAGTCCGCCCCTCAACCGCCGTCATGCGTCGCGGGAATGTTTTCTGTGTGATCCAGGGCGAGGCTTGTGCTGAGGCGAAGCGTGTGACAGCTGATGACGCGGTGGGGCTGCGCGTTTGACGTCGCTGTGCGAACGTTGAGAGGCGGAGGGCGTGACTTCATTTACGCCGCGATGTTGGAGTGAAGGCTGCTAGCCCCGCGGGAGCACACGTTTTTCTCCGGAGGGACGCGCGCCGCTCTCGCTGGAGGGGCGCGCGCTGGAGGGAGGCGGGACTCATTACCGGGTTCGTTCAGCTGCTTCACGTTTATGCTGCCGTGAGCTGCCGAACACTGAGACGCGGTGGGTGACGGCTGCCCGCGTTTGATTCGTTGAGACGGGTGTCGCTTCTTGTGAGAGAGAAGGACCTCCACCCGAACCAGCCTGCGGACCACATTTATACCGATGTGAGCTGGTTAGCGCCGGGCAGCTGTGTGTGTGCGCCAGCATCAACGCAGCGCCGTTGGATGGAGGCTGTTTCATCCTTGTGATCGACTCGTCATGTCTAGAGCGGCGGTGAGTTTAAAAAACCTTATTTAAGGACACCGGCTCGTGTGTGGGGGCTGTTTCATCCCACGAGTGCGAGTTGACATCGCTTGAGTGAAAATCGTGCAGCTCGGGATTATAACGAGTTATTTTCACTTACCATCGTGCCCTGTAAGCGACTAGTAATGTCTTGGAGCGGCGGTGAGTTTAAAAAACCTTATTAAGGACACCAGCTCTTAATGTGTGCGGCCGCTGTAAGCTCATCCGAACTTACAGACTGGCTAAAAAACAGACACTTTGATCATTAATGATGATTTATTTAAACTTTCGTGTCACTTTTACACACACCCTCCGGAGACTGTCATTTTGAGAAACTTCTCTCTCATGAGCTCTGCGATTGTTTGCCCAGAGCGCTGTCTTGCAGGCAAACTCTGGGGAAACGCTGAGCTGCAGGTTGCCGGAATGAAGAGGGCTGGATTCTGACGGGCGGGGCTGGTGGTGGAACTCAGCGAGAGCCGCGGCCGTGGAAAAGTCGAAGCTTGCTCGCGACGGTCCCTCCAGCGGGCCGGGATGAGCCGCGCGGCTTGATGAGGTGGCGCACAGCCTCTGGCACCTCCTCCGACTGTTTCAATTCGCCAGCATGGTTTGAAGCTGCTCTGAACAGCGCGTCCGCGATGGGCTTCATCAGGTCTTGTGCAGTTTCTCCGGCAGCGAGGGGAGTAACGAAGCCAGGTGGATCGTTGGATCATCGTCATCCGCGCTACAGTCCTCGACAGGCAAACCGTAGGAGAGGCACATATGTTGAGCTGGCGTCAGCTGCCTTACAGAGGGAGTTCTTTGTCTCTAAGGCAGGTCTGCGGCCTTCAGTCCCTTGGACATGCTATATGCTAGCAGCGCACGTTGTTGCTAACTGCGGCTGCCTGAAAAACACATCGGTGGGCTCGATTGGAGAGCGTGGTCACCGTCTGGTTCGTGTTCCTCCGGAGGGACGGGACGCTGCTCCGACCTGGGCAGCTTCGCTCCGAAAGCTTCCGCGAAGCTTGGCTCCAGGGGGGGTTACCGAGGAATAGCCCCGCTCGGTGAATCCCTCAACTCTGGTGATGGGAGCGGACTGGGGACCGACTCCTCCAATCTACCAGGAAAGAACCGTCTGTGGCCTCGCCCGTCGAACGTCCTGTTGGAACGCGAGGCCGTATGGATCAAGACGGTGAGCCACAGTGGAGCCCAGTGAAAAACAACCTTCCCGCCGATCATCCGAACTGGCGGGAAAAGGCGTGGGATGTAGAAAAAAAGGGGTCCCTTCATGTCAGCCTCCTCCTGGGTTCCGCCGGGCAACCGTGAGGGCGCTGTCGGCCGGGAGCGGTGTGATCGCCGATGCGAAACGAGGTGGGATGGGGTGAGCATTCACTCAGCCCCCCTCCACCTACACTACGCTCCCCAGGAGGGAATGAGCAGCGGGGGCTGCAGCTGAGCACGCCTTGCCCCGGAGGTACCATCCGGTTCGCCCCGAGGGTCGGCGATAAGAGGAAAAAATACAAGATGGCGTTGTCCAGCGTGTAGTGACCTGTCACTGGGAAATGTTCCCCGACGCTTACCTTGGAATAAGACTGCTCGTCATCTTCTCCTCGGGGAGGAGAACTCACCGGACGACCGGAGGTCGACTGCCGGGCCAAGCATCCTTCACAAAGGTTGGTCATTTACACAATTTATCCTCTTTGTTCTTCTGATAGTGCTATATTAGCTCGCTGAAGAAAAAATGGGAGCCGATTTCCCGCTCTTAACGTAATTTATACGGACCGGGTGGGGCCCACACAGCAGGTGGGCGTGGACTAAATTTTTTTCAGTGCTTATGCTCTGCATAACGGGATAAACCCGTCAGCGACAGCCTTAAAGGGCGAAGCCTATATGACATAGAACTTGGTTTTCCTTTTATCCCTTTATCTCCTGACACATTCCCCTCCTCGTGGTCTTCGACTATCAGTAGCACAATTTCTGCCAGCACCCTGTTTGTCAACAGCACCGGTGGTGGTTGTTGTTAACGCAGTTCTCGACCCATCTAGAATGATGTCACTTATATGAACATGCATTACAGTTTTGGCAAAAGTGTTTTACGTCAGATTCCCTTCCTGATACAAACCTCTCCATTTTCCTTGGCCTGGACCAGAATGAGAGATACACTGGCTTGTACATCTTATGGCTGGTTTCAACACCTAACTCTACACACAAATGTGCCAGTTTTTGAGAACAGCGGATAAATAATTCGGTAACATGTTCAACAAAATCCCTTTGACCTTCATTTAGCAAAAACAAGTATGTATGACAATGACAAAAATGTCACATTTTAAAATGGACACGTTTGACAGAGTCAGTTTTACAGTTTGATATTTAAACTGAGAAATAGCTGTTAATGTTTTTCACTATGCTTTTATTTTTAAGTGTGTTGTGTGATTGTTTCAAAAGCTTCCAATGCCAAATGTTTAGCCTTTCTCTACAAGCTCCAGTATATTTTTATATGAACCAACATCTTTATCTTTATGCAGACGCTCATAAATCAGTTTTTCTCTGATAGCTTCTTTTTTTTTTTACAGTCTAAAAAGAAACAAGGTTTTCCTCCTTTACATTTTTCTTCAGGTGTACATGAGGGCGATGGTGGATTACTGCCCACTGCAGGACTCCTGCATCCCCTGTCCCGATGCAGGGATGGCTTTCAACAGAGGAGACCTACTGGAGGTGGTCGACCAGTCAGACGGACAGTGGTGGCAGGCCAGGAAACTGCCCTGCGGAGCATCCTTCGCTGGTTTGATTCCTTCTGCCAGCATGCTAAAGAGGTCTTTCTCGCTGCCCCCCCCACACACACACACAAGTTTGTCTTTCTATCTTTACAGGGACTTTGCGTTGAGATCCATTCATTTTTCATTCATTTCTATTGCCTAACCCTGATCCTTGCCCTAAACCTAACCATATGCTGCTGATGTATTTCACGCTGCTGTGTTCATTCGTACTCATCTGCTCACACAGACTCATGTTCGTGCTGCTGTTGTTCGGTGTATTGTACTACTAGTGCTTATTGTATTCTAAGTTTAGCATATTTCTTAGTTCTTATCTTAGATCTTATTACTGCTTTGTTTTTATGATTTATACTTTTATTGGATGAAACTGGGACACTGTGTACACAATTTCGTTCCACCACATGCACCACATGTGGTGCGAATGACAAATAAAGAAACTTTGACTTTACCAATATATACCTAAGGCCCCCAGTATACTGCCGCGTATGTCCGTTGACACGTACGTACGCGTGTACCGTACGCAGAGGGTTCAGACTTCATACTCCAGCGTACACCCCGAGCAGCTGCAGAGCAGCTTCACAGACAAGGGGCGTTTACCTTCGGGACAAATTGAGGTCGCCGATTGGTCATGTGCTGACACGCCTACTGGACTGATTGACAGGTCGGAAAAAAGAAAAAAGCGAGCGCTGGCAGCCTCAGCCACAGTGGTGTTCTGTGTTTATATGTTGGTAATAAAAAGATAAAAAAAAAAAAAAAAACAGGGAACGCTGGCTCCACAGCCCACACATCAGACCAGCCCACCAGGAAATCTCCAGACCCTCCCACAGCCACGCTGGACCTGAGTTTAATTTGCTTGTGACAAATTCCTTAATTTCTCATCATTTCAGTCATAGCATCAACGGAGGAGGAAGAGATCACTGCCTCTTGGCAAAAAAAAAAACTAAAGAAAAGGCCAGGTCAGGGATGAAGAAGAGGAATTTAATATATTGGTGTCACATACAAAACAGTCCGTCACTGGCCAGTTTATTGTGCGACACGGCGTATGCGTATGCGTATGCGGTTGTAAAAATTGAGCTTTGCACGGACGTGCCCTGGGGGGAGGGGGGTACGCTCGTACCTCCGCGTACGTACGTGCGTACCTCTGCATATGGACGTACGCGGGAGTATACTGGGGGCTTAACCCTAAACCTAACCCCTAACCCACCAATGGCACTTCTTATAGGGCCCAGACTTTGGGCCCCATAAGTCTGGGCCCTATAAAGAGCAGATGGTCCTCATAATGTAGTATGTGTTAGCAAAATGGGCCTTACAAAGCAACAAAGATGCACACACACACACACACACACACACACACACACGCGCGCGCACACACAATCCTGATGCCTGCTGGTCTCACAGGCCACCAGACAGAGAAATTTCAACATTTCTGTACAAATTGCAGTTTTTCAAAGTAAAAAAAAAAATGTTAATATGACAATGAATCCCAACTATCAGAAAATATTAGAGTTAAAAATATATGAACAATGTGTCAGACAGATTTAAATATTTGTTTGTCTCTATTACTCAAAAGTTTTTTTTTAATGAAGTAGAAAGTATTTGCATTCATTTTATGAATACTTGACTAAATGTAAAAATTCTGCATAGACTATAATTTTTTTGAGAACATAACTGAATATTACATGTTATTTTCATTCATTCATTATTTTAAACACTTCTGCTGTTGTGATGTGGTGTGGTGGTTGAACCCAGTTGAAAGCAGGACTCGGAGACCCAGTAGGTAAAATAAGAAAAACTTTTAAAAATGCAAAAACAAAAAAGAGTTAATGTGGCAGCTGAACTCGCGTAACCAGGAAACCTGTAGAAATCATGAGAAATGCTAGAGACTCAGGAGGCTTCACCAGACAATGCCCAGACAACAAATAACAGACAAAAGCAGACTTTTATACAGAGATTGACAAGACATAACCAGAAACTCCTGGATAGGATGCGCATGTGACACAGGGATGGTCTAATTACTAGAACAGGACACCAGGGAGTGTAGGAGCAGAAACCAGCCACAAGAGGACACCATCCTCATAGCACCCCCGCCCCCCAAAAGACGTCCCCTGATATCCCCACAACCCCCACCCCAAAACTTGGGTGGGAGGAGGGGGAAACCGCAAGGATGGAGGGCACAAGGGAACACAAGGGAAAAAAACAAAAACAGACAGGGTAGAACCTGGGAACTAAACACAAGGACAAACACAAAAAGGGTTAGTTAGGTGGTCAGAGGACCATCCAACATGGGACCACATCTCCAAGGAACGGCCAGGAGCCCGTCCATCATGCAGCAGCAATTCAGATGGGCGGTTGGGAGTCAGTTCAACACGTGTCAGCAGGAGAGGTGGGCGGCTGCGAGACCGTCCAGCACATGGAAGCAGTCCAGGGTCGGTGGCTGGGAGGCTCTCCAGCATGTGGAAGCAGTTCAGGTGGGCGGCCGATAGAGATGGACACCTTGAGAGACACTGACGACCAAGCATGGGGAAAGAGAAGCAGAGGAACCATGAGTTCCACAGCTGGCATTGAGACTAAGGAGACTGCAGCTGGTGTTGAGATCAGGCAGGCTGCAGATGATACTGAGACCAGGGAGGCTGGTATCAGAAGCACAGTCTGGGAAGCACAGCCAATGAGGAGACCTCAGGGGTAGGAGGAGTCGTAGCCACATCAGGGGTTATAGTCACTTCAAGAGGTTTGGAAACCACAGTAAATGGCTTGGCACCCACAGGGAGTGATGTGGAACCCGCAGGAAGTGGCATGGAACCCACAAAAAGCAGTGTGGAGCCCATAAGAAGTGGCATGGAGCCCACAAGAAGGGTTGTGGAACCCACAGAAAGTGGCATGGAACCCACAGGAAGCGGTGTGGAAGCCTCGAGAGGCATGGAACCCTTGGGAAATGTGGAACCCTCATGAGGTGTGAGACCCTCATGAAGCGTGGGACCCTCACAAGATGTGGGACCCAATGTAGGCTTGGGACCCACTGGAGGCTTGGAATCCACTGGAGGCTTGGGACCCACTGGAGGCTTCAGACCCACTGGACCCGTTTTCGAACTGGTCTAAAAGTGCGTTCCTTCTTCCAACCGAACTCAGTGTTCAGTGGACTCAGAAAGCCAAACGGGACCATCTGGGAGGTTTTTTTTGGTCGAATACTGTCCACTTCCTTCCCATTGGTCACTCCGAGTGCAGCCTGCCTGCCAGGTGGCCCCTCAAGCGGTGGAGTCATTGTCCGAAGGGCCTAAATTTTTTTTCTCTGGACTCTAACTGGACTTTTCATCTGGATCTCTGTGGTTCTGCTTGGTTCCAATGGGGATCTCTGTGTAGTATTGAGCCAACTTTCTATTGGACCAGCTCCTCGTGGATTTTTTATTTTTTTTATTTATCCGTTATTTATACAGGTAGTCTCATTGAGCCACGAGAACTCATTTTCAAGAGAGATCTGTTTAGGGAGCAGATGGGGGTTAAGGGCCTTGCTCAAGGGCCTAGAGTGGGGCGAATGAGGGTGGGGGCAGGTGTGGGTGCTTCACCTATACCACCCACATTTTTGATGTTGTCGGTCCCGGGGCTTGAACCGGCGATCTTCCGATCACAGGCCCACCTTCTCTAACATCAGCGCCACCACTCCCCATGGATGTTTGCTGTCAGCCATGGGGAAAGTTGACCCAAGCAGGACCAGAACCGAGCCAGTCTCAGCCTCAGCGGACAGACAGATACTTTTCATCAAAGGTCTGGCCACCTTTGTGGATCTGGTGTTGGCCGCAGATGAGCCTGACGGAACCGAATCAGAACAGAACCGAGACAGGCTGTGGGAGAACTTGACCCAAACCGAGCCCATCTCAGCCTCAGCGGGCAGCCCGATACTTTTCATCGAAGGACTGACCGCCTCCATGGGATTTGCTGTTGGCCACGGTGGAGCCTGACAGAACCATACCAGAACAGAAATGAGCCAAGGACAGCTCCAGCCGCTACAGTCTGTCTGACCACTGCTCACCTGGAGGAAGCCTCTCATGCTGGGAAGCGTTGAGGAGGAGTTGCTCGAAGGAAGGCCGATGTCTGTATCAGAGCTCTGCTGGTCTTCCATTTGAACTCACCTGGATTAATTGGATTCGTACAGGACCACCGGTTTCAGAGCTGGTCACCACCGGTTTCAGAGCTGGTCAGCTGAAGGATCGAATCATGCTGTTGGTACAGTCTGCTTATCTCTTTGAATTTGGTTTGTATACCCCAAATCCTTGAAGGGTTTTACCAGAAGGTTTTATTTTTTAAATTCTAATCTGGATCAGATCTCTGTTGATCCGAGCCGAGCCAGGACCATGCTTTCCAGAATTTGTTTGTTTCTGCCTGTTGGTTCTGGACCCAGTATATGTCCAACATGAGAGCAGATGGAGTGAAATATTTACACCAGGATGCAGCTTGAATTCCCCTCAGTCCAATTCAAACTGCAATTGGTTCACCATGCCAGGCCCACCAGTCCATTTGATCTATGATGCTGTCTGGTCTGAGACTTTTCTGTACCTTTCCCATCATTTTCAGATCTCTGACTATTTGGAGTCACTGAATCTTGTTAGCGCATTTGGATCTGCCTCTCCCTGCAAACTTCCATGTTTTGGGGTTCTGAGTAATCATGTCTTTATAAACTTTTCTCACCATGGTTCGATTATGGGAGCTAATTGTCACACTATTAATTCCTATAATTATATATCTGTCACAAAAAAAAAACACAAGAAAATGTACAATAATAATATTGTTACTGCGCTCAGTGTTTTGTAGATTTGCTCGCTGACTTGACAAAAGCCCAGTTAGGATATCCACATGTTAGAAGAGCTTCTTGAACGTGTTTCAGTTCCTTTTCCTTCCCTTCTGTCCTTGTGGGGACGCATTCGGCCCGATGTTGTAAAGTTCTGATGACAGAGAGTTTAGAGGAAATCTACAAAACACACCAATAAACAGAAAAAGGAGAACAACAGACGTAAAAACATTGTCATCCCTTATGTTGCTGGAGTATCAGAGAAATTCAGAAGGATCTTCAACAAACACAACATCCCAGTACATTTCAAACCCAGCAGGACTCTCAGACAGAGACTGGTCCACCCTAAGGACAAGACACCCATACACAAGCAGAGTGGTGTAGTGTATGCGGCCCAGTGCAGCGAGGACTGTCCAGACCTCTACATTGGAGAAACTAAACAGCCTCTTCACAGACGCATGGTTCAACACAGGAGAGCCAGCTCCACAGGACAAGACTCAGCTGTTCACCTCCATCTCACAGATAAGGGACACTCTTTTGAGGACCAAAATGTGCACATTTTGGACCGAGAACACAGATGGTTTGAGAGGGGGGTGAAGGAAGCAATTTATGTAAAAAGAGAAAAGCCGTCTCTTAACAGAGGAGGAGGCCTCAGATTCCCACTTTCAAAAACATATAATGCAACTTTAAAACAGATTCCCAGCCGGTTTTCACACCTGATGGGAACAGAGGGGCCTCGTCTGTGAATTAGAGGAACAAAGACCTACTGTTTTAGGTTTTAGGTGTGAACTGCCAATCTACATATGTGTGTGTGTGTGTGTGTCTTATGTGTGTGTGTCTTTTCTCACTCAGCCTTATAACCTGTATCTCTCACTCTCTGCTCTTTGAATTGAGAAAGCTCCTCGGATGAGGAGCGAAACGTCTTCTGTTACAAATAAAGTCCAGTTGTTTTTGTATTGAACGCTTTTTGAATTCATCATGTCCTGGATGACTGAGAATCTTCACCAACCTTATAAATAGCACCTTCTCAGAGTGGATCAACCAGTTTGCTGCTGACAACCAAAACCAGCTGATCACATGGTCAAGAAGGACCATCAGCCTAACAATGGATCATTAGCACCTGATGGCTGTTTACTATTCACAGAGGGCTGAGTGATACTAGTAGGGGCCGTTTACACGGCGTGTATTTTAGTGCATCCGCAGCTTTCTCTCTGAGGTTCTGCTGATCACTTACTTGACACCAGTGGCCCCCCTCTTTGAATCCGGAGGTTTCTGAACCCACCTTCCAGAGTGGAAGTTTTTGTCTGACCCCCTGCTGATAATTTAAACATCTCCTGCTGAGGCTTTGTGTTAAACCACATGCGCACACGCACGCGCGGACAGACGCTATATTTCTATCAACATGGCGGTGGACACAGTGCTTTCAGAACTATGACTGATGGAATATATTTTAATCTCGTAGTTAATCTACGTCAGATTCCAGGTTTCTGTGACCGACATCTGTGTTGGAAGAGACACAGTCTGATCCAGGTCTAATGTCGCTGTTTATAGAACGAGGCACGCGCACACGTCGCGCTGCACTATAACATTAAAAATGTGCTAAATAATAAGTTTAATAATAATAAACTGTTTTTATCTTAAGTTTGAGATATATAATGAAGCTCTCTGAGCTAAATGAAGCTATCTGGACATTATGTAATTCTAATTATGTGATTAAAATGATGCTAAACATATTGCATGCTATTAACATTGAAAACGAAGACATCAGGTTTAATTTTTATTTTATTTATTTATTCAACCCCACAAGCTGATAATTAAACTGAACATTGAATGGATTGAATAAAAGAACTGAGGGGAATTATAAATGAATAGTTCATCCATCATCTCTCTCTTCGACGTCCTGCTCCCGAGCCTCGTTCAGAACCGGTCCGCCTGGTGGGAGACAGCTCCTTCTTTTTCAGGAAAAAATAAAAACTCAGTTGGTTGTTTTGTAACTGAAGTAAACACAAGCTAACATTATTAAGAACATTTGATTTACCTGCTGTAAACCAGCTACAGATTATCATGCAGTAAATTCCAACATTGTCGACTCGGTTCTGGCCCACTCAGCGACCGGTGTGGAGCTGTTAGACAAAGCGGTCCCGCTTGTTGTCAAATCTGTCGACTCTTATCCACAATCCAGCTTTAACTTGTTGTTAAGATGTTGTTAGCAGAGCTGATTAGCTCACAGGACACAGCGTGCCGAGGCAGCACGCATGCGCATTAGGTGAAGGTACAAAATTCACAGCGCCATCTAATGACCCAGCATGGTAACTACAGCGGATTTGGGAGGGCGGGGGGGGGGGGGATCTTGCGGATGCATGTAAACCCAAAATACGACCGTGTCAATGCAAATCTTTTCCTCTAATTAACATACGAAAAAACCTATGTTTCCCCCCATCGTGTCCGTGTAAATAGGGCCTAGCAATCACAGCATTGTAAGAGGGGGACAGTTGAACTCGTAGGCCTCCACCCCTGTTTAATGATGGACGGTTTCTTTTCACAAAGATGGCCTCCTTTACTCCTCTCTCAAACCATCGTTCCTCTCTGTCCAGAATGATCCTTGATCATGTGAGCAGCTGGTTTTGGTTGTCAGCAGGAAACTGGTTGATCCACTATGACAAGGTGCTATTTGTAAGACTGAGCTGAATACAGACTGAAGAAGTCTTTTGGATGAAAGACAAAACGGTTCCACTTTTTTTGGTTGTTTTTGTTTTCTGAACGTCCAGAGGACCTGACGACATTTTTAGAGGTCAGTGCAACGAGTTTAAATCATTCATGGTTTTGAGGCAGTTTATGACAGGGACAATCACAGCATGCATCCAACCTTTTGAGTCATGCTGGGTCTGAAAAGACTTGTTAAATGTGTAAAAAACAACAACAACAGTTGTTTAGCACCAGATTTTAACAGTCAACCGCAAATATTGTCAGCTAGTTTAGTTTATTTGTCATATGCAGGTTAACACAAGGTCAACAATGCAATGAAATGTTCAGGATGAGAAGAACCGATTTGACTCACCAAGTCAAAAAAGAAATACTAAAGCAATAAAAGTACACAATAAAGTTTCAAAAATCGAAAAAATAAATGAACAATATTTACAGGGTCCAAAAGAAATATAGTAAACAAAAACATGGTAAAATATAGTGATGCAAGTAGGATGAAATAGTATAAGTATTTCACAGGTAGTAATATTAGCTTAAATGCGCATGATATATAATGCACATAACATATACTACACAGGTTGTGCGACAGGTTATTGCACATGTAGTGAGTGACATTGAGATTAACTGAATTATGATGGTAAGGTACATACATACATGATACAGCCACATAGTGCAGCAGTAAACATATTAGGTGTCACAGATGCGGCTTAGTGCAATGTTATTATCAGGCGTTTAGTAATTTATAGCTTGTGGGTAATACTGTAACGGTCTTTGAGTCTTTTTGTGCACCATAGCAGACTCCTATTGTCTGCCTGAGAGTAGTAGGCAGAAAAGTCCTTGTGCTGGGTGGGTGTGGTCCTCAATGATACAGCGTGCTTTACGCAGACATCGGCTGTGGTAGATGTCCTGGATGGTGTGGAGACTGCTACCAGTGATGTCCTCTGCTATTTGCACCACCCTGTGTAGTTCTTTCTGACTGGTGCAGTTCATGTACCACCCTGTGATGCAGCCTGTCAGCAGGCTCTCAATGGTGCACATATAAAAGTTAATGCCAGTGCCAGCTAATAATTAAATTAAATTAAATTCAGTTTATTTCTATAGTGTCAAGTCACAACAGATGTCATATCAGGGACTGAACAGAAACATTAATAAATAAAAATAATAATTTAACATTATTTACCTGAGGAGCAGCTTTGAGTTTAACTCTCATCTTGAGCAAACATGAAGGCGACAGTGGAAAGAAAAACTCCCTCATGAGGAAGAAACCTTTAGCAGAACCAGGATCAGGACAAGAGGACCATCTGCTATTAGTCAATTATGAAAAAGCAATCCACTTTAGCCTCAGTTGTGACTCATTGCTCTGCTTAAAATTAAACTTTATCTAAACCGCCATCATTTAAGGAGCTTCCAACAACAGGTAAGACACAAGTTGTTAACTTTACAAAGAAACGTACTTACAAAGGCAGAAATATCCCTTTGAATAAAAAATGTCATTTTCTTGTTAATATTGTTTTTATTTACTTTGTAAAAGCTTTAATGTTTACAGTTGTCATTCTTTGACTGTGTGTTTTCTGCAGTCGACAGAAGGAACAGTGGTGGGGTCAGCCATTACAGGTCCACACCTGCATCAGACCCTGTGAGGACTTGATCATTCTTTCTAATGCCACCGTCTTCATCTCTGCCAAACATCCAAGACCTTCCTAGCACATATTGTGATTTTATTATTTCTGCTTAACTTGGGTGATTAGAAAACTCTGGGATATATGCACTTACAAGCGTTATGACACTGAAACCATGAATTGCTTTGAAGCTGCACTGATATGTCTGAACTCACCTGTGTTTATGACAGTTAAATGCAGTTAAGCTTACCTTGAAACGTACGTGTTGTGTAGTGAAAAGGCAGTGTGGTTACCTGTTCTCTGTTTTCAGTCTTTTGTAAAGTATCAAACTAATCCTAAACTCAATAACTACAATGTAGTAAAAAGCTATGAAATTGCTTTGATCTGAGTATTTGGGGCGGCTGTGGTTAGAGCAGTCGTCCTCCAGTGCAAGAGTTGGAGTTTCAATTCCACCAGCAGTCACATGCTGAAGTGTCCCTGGGCAAGACACTGAACCCCTCATTGCCTGCAGTGTGTGTCCCATTGGTGTATGAATGTGATAAAGCTCTGATCATCAGATCTAGTATAGAGCTGTATGACTGGGTAAATGAGGCACAGATTGTTGTAGAGTGCTTTGATCATCTTGATAAGACAGAAAGGTGCTATGGAAGTACAGTTCATTTACCATTTACTATTCACTATCACTGTGTAGGTTTACTCATGTTTCCCAGGTCTGTGTAAATCTATGTCCATGGAACTTTAACACATCAGTGCCTTTATCAATAGTTTTTTCTTTTTCTTTCTGCGTCCCCAAGTTACTCCAGCCGAAAACGGTGGGTGTGACACCTGACACACCATTTATAAATTTACTTTATTCCTGACAGTACAATAATGGCAGGTCTTTATAATATTTTGTTTTCAGTACAGGTCTAAAAGCATATGTAATGCTATGTTAGCATATGTTAGCTTTGTCCTGCACATCAAGTTTCACATTTGGCATTTGATATCTTTTCTTTTTGTACCAAACATGTACTGAACATTGAGCAAAAACTGAGGCACATACCAAACAAAACATATACAACTTTAGGTTCAGTTAAATTAAATTAAGTTTATTTATATAGCGCCAAATCACAACAGACATTGTCTCAAGGCATTGTACATAAACATTCACATACATACAAAAGCCAATTAGTAAGTTATCTTTCTGAGGAAGGAAGGCATCAGACTCACTGAATCTTCACTTTGTCACAGTCTCCCCTCCTGAGCAAGCACAGAGAGAGTGGAAGAACTCCCTTTAAACAGGAAGAAACCTCCAACGAACCAGACTTGGGATGAGAGGCCATCTGCTTCGACTGGCTGGGCTTGAGTGGACATGAAGGAGAGACAAATGAACACAGAACGGCAGGTCCAGATGTAGGTGCAGGTTTACACCCATTGGAAGAAAGACACAAACACATATCCATCCATCCATCCATCCATCCATCCATCCATCCATCCATCCATC
>NC_056510.1:43630805-43635225 GCF_014905685.2 Nematolebias whitei | reverse complement strand
ATCCATCCATCCATCCATCCATCCATCCATCCATCCATCCATCCATCATCTTTTACCCGCTTCTCCCATTTTGGGTCACGGGGTCACTGGTGCTCATGTCCAGCAATCACTGTGTGAGGGGCGGGGGACACCCTGGACAGGTCTCCAGTCCATCACAGGGACACATAGAGACAAACGAGACAAACAACCATTCTCTCTCTCACTCACACCTAGGGACAATTTAGAGTTACCAATCAGCCTAACATGCATGTTTTTGGTCTGTGGGAGGAAACTGGAGCACCCGGAGAAAACCCACGCATGCACGGAGAGAACATGCAAACTCCACCCAGAAAGGGCCCCGGACTGGGATTTGAACCGGCAACCTTCTCACTGAGAGGCAGCAGCTCTACCAGTTGTGCCACTGTGCTGCCCAGAAACACATTTCAAGATAGAAAAAATTATAAATACGAAACAGGTTGAGCAGAATAAGTAAAGACAGTAGCAGAGTGAAGAAATGTTTGTCCTCCAGCAGTCTAAGCCTATAGCAGCAGAACTAAGGGACAGCTCAGGAAACCCAAGCCGACCCTAACTATAGGATTTAGCAAAAATAAAAGACGTAAACCTAATCATTAAAGTAGACAATGTGTCAGCTTCATGGACAGAAATTGGAAGTTGATTCCACAAGATAACTGAAAGATCTGCCTCTCATTCTGCTTTTGGAAACTCTAGAAGTAAACGTAAAAAACGTAAAGTAAAAAAAAAAAAGAATCAGGACAAACTTGAGTTCAAGTATTTATTTTAGTTTTATTTATTTTTCTTACCAATGCTTTGTGTTGCCATAGTAAAGCCTGGCTTTTTATCAAAATAATATTTTGTAACTTTTTTCTTTGTCTTTTAGACGAGGATCCATCACATGTTAATGACAAATGCATCATCACAGGTAAAGCATAATTCATAACAAATATTACAGTTTTTAGAGTGACAGTCACTTTCTGTTTCATTAAAAATCAAATAATTCTTTTTTATTTTACAGATTTGGAAAACAACAAAGAAATAAACTTTGGTAGGTAGGTAAGTCTTTTCAGACCCAAAGGAACTGATCTGATTAAAACACTCAAAAAGAACATGGATCTTTAGTAGTGGCTCCCGAGAGACTTCCCTGGGGAGGATTGTTGTCAAATACATGTTCAATGTGTAATTTATTTTAAGATTTATTTTATAAGCTACTTAAATTATCTAATAGGTATTTTTATGGTTAACTGACAAAGATTTGCTATTTAGTTACGTTACATCCTGCATAAAGTATTTTATTTTAATCAAAGTCTTTTTATTAACTTTTCATTTTGAACATGTAAAACACAAAGAACATAAAATCAGAAAAACCATCCCTTCCCTCCCACACCGGATCAGTCACACATACATCTTCACACACTTGTTTTTTTTTCTAGATGGATATGATACATGAGCTCTATTCTCCAGTGCATGTATGTTGGGGTGTTCCTCTGGCCAGGACAGAGCCAAAATCTATCAGATCCTTCTCATACTGGCTGAAGGACGTATCCACAGGGACCACCTCAAACACTGAGATTAATTCAATTAAATTCAGTTTATTTATAAAGCACCAAATCACAACAGCAATTTGTGTAGCCCACCTACACCCCTCTAAAGGGCCCCTGAGCTCGTCAAACGCTTCAACTCAAAACATTTATTTTTAAAAATAACCAACAACACAGGACTAAAGTTTTGAGCTTTAAGAACTTATATTAAATTTAAACAAAACAAAACATTCACAGTAATTCCCAATATTTTCAGTCCATAATAAAGTCTTTCAGTTTCTGATTATTAAAGTTTACATCAAATCAAGTGGGCCCACCCTCTAACATGCACCTAAGCTGGAATTTAGTTAAATTAAATTAGTTCAAACAAAATAACCCCCGTTGCAGGCCTGATGTGATGCTGTAGAGTGGAGGGAGTGTGGTACCTTCCTCCAAGGTCTAGATCCTCTGGAATGTCACCTGTCAGTCCCAGTTGAAGGAAAGATGGTGGGGATGTTCTCAGCTCCTTTACCCGTCTCTCGGTCCACCAGAAACAGAAAGGTCCAGTGAAGATGAAGTGCTCCAGCTCAGTCTTGTAAAACTCTCAGTTTGGGCTGTACTTGACTTCAGGAGGCTCCATGCCAGAAACTTTAGTTAAGTCTCTTTGAGTTAGTTGGGTTAGCCACAGGCAGTGACAGGACAGTGACTGGACAGTCACTGTCCAGTCACTTTGCCAGTGAATGTGAATGTCATAGTGAGCTATAAAACATAAACTCACAACTACTGTACTGCAAATTCTGTGTTGAAATAGTTACAGTAGTTCTAAAACCCAAAGTAGGGTTGATATTTTGATCAGACTGTCGATTTGAACGTCCTAAACATCAACAAAAACCCTTCAGGGACCCCGGAAGCAGCTGATGGGTACCGACAGTCCAAGCGACATGCGGCTCAGGTGGTCGCTGAGGCAAAAAACTCGGGCATGGGAGGAATTCGGAGAGGCCATGGAGAACGACTTCCGCACGGCTTCGAGGCGATTCAGGTCCACCACCATCCGGCGTCTCGGGGGTGGGGGGGAAGCGGTACGCCACCAACACTGTTTACAGTGGGAGTGGTGTGCTGCTGACCTCAACTCGGAATGTTGTGGGTCGGTGGGCGGAATACTTTGAAGACCACCTCAATCCCACTGGCACGTCTTCTACTGAGGAAGCGGAGCCTGGGGACTCTGGGTTGGGCCCTCCAATCTCTGGTGCTGAGGTCACCGAGGTGGTTAAAAAGCTCTTCGGTGGCAGGGCCCCATGGATGGATGAGATTCGCCCAGAGTTCCTTAAGGCTCTGGATGTTGTAGGGTTGTGTTGGCTTACGCGACTCTGCAATATTGCATGGACATCGGGGGAAGTTCCCCTGGATTGGAAGACCGGGGTGGTGGTCCCCCTATTCAAAAAGGGGGACCATAGGGATCACGCTCTTAAGCCTCCCTGGTAAGGTCTATTCGGGGGTTCTGGAGAGGAGGGTCCATCGGATAGTCGAACCTCGGATTCAGGAGGAGCAGTGCGGTTTTCATCCTGGCCGTGGAACACTGGACCAGCTCTACACTCTCAGCAGGGTCCTGGAGGGTGCATGAGAGTTTGCCCAACTGGTCTACATGTGTTTTGTGGACTTGGAGAAGGCGTTCAACCGCGTCCCTCGGGGGACCCTGTGGGGGGTACTCTGGGAGTATGGGGTACCGGGCCCTTTGATACGGGCTGTTAGGTCCCTGTATGACCGGTGTCAGAGCCTGGTCCACATCGCCGGCAGTAAGTCGGGCTTGTTCCCGGTGAGAGTTGGACTCCGCCAAGGTTGCCCTTTGTCACCGATTCTGTTCATAACTTTTATGGACAGAATTTCTAGGCGCAGCCAAGGTGTTGAGGGGATCCGTTTTGGTGGCCTTAGGATTGCATCTCTGCTTTTTGCAGATGATGTGGTCTTATTGGCTTCATCAGATCATGATCTACAGCTTTCGCTGGAGCGGTTCGCAGCCGAATGCGACGCGGCCGGGATGAAGATCAGTTCCTCCAAATCCGAGGCCATGGTCTTGAGCCGGAAAAGGGTAGAGTGCCCTCTCCGGGTCAGGGAGGAGGTCCTGCCCCAAGTGGAGGAGTTCAAGTATCTCGGGGTCTTGTTCATGAATGAGGGAAAAATGGAGCATGAGATCGATAGGTGGATAGGTGCAACATCTGCAATGAAGCAGGCGCTGTACATGTCTGTCGTGGTGAAGAGAGAGCTGAGTCAAAAGGCAAAGCTCTCAATTTACCGATCGATCAACGTTCCTACCCTCATCTATGGTCACGAGCTTTGGGTTGTGACCGAAAGAATGAGATCTCAGATACAAGCGGCCAAAATGAGTTTTCTCCGCAGGGTGTCTGGGCTCTCCCTTAGAGATAGGGTGAGAAGCTCGATCATCCGGGAGGGACTCAGAGTAGAGACGCTGCTTCTCCACGTCGAGAGGAGCCAGTTGAGGTGGCTTGGGCATCTGTTTAGGATGCTTTCTGGATGCCTCCCTGGTGAGGTGTTCCGGACACGTCCCACTGGAAGGAGGCCCAGAGGAAGACCCAGGACACGCTGGAGGGACAATGTTTCTCGGCTGGCCTGGGAACGCCTCGGGATTCCCCCGGAAGAGATGGCCCAAGTGGCTGGGGAGAGGGAAGGCTGGGCCTCCCTACTTAGGCTGCTACCCCCACGACCCGACCCCGGATAAGCGGAAAAAAATGGATGGATGGATGGATGTTTGGCTCTGACTTATTTTACTTACACACACATCTATATAATGTCTCAGAATCAAATACAATCAAGGCTTCACAGCAAAACCAACAAAAATGTATTACTTAAGAGACACTGAGGTGAATTGAATTGTTGGATTATTGAATATA
>NC_056510.1:43626154-43630705 GCF_014905685.2 Nematolebias whitei | reverse complement strand
ATTTATTTATATATTATTTATTGTTGTGTTTGGACTCTAAACTTTTTATTTTTACTGATGAGAAAATAAAACAAGTTACGTGTTTCTTTTCTTCAGATGAGCTTGACTATGACATTACTGATGGATTCTATTTGGGTAAGACCCATTTTATATTAACATTGTTGTATATTTTAATCTCTAAATTTGTCTGTCCACAAATTTAACAGAAGGGAATCATTATTTTTGTGTGCATTGATGGAATTAACACTAGAAGTCCCAGGAATTTCGACCTCCCCCCAGAAGTCCTGAAAAAGGGTCAAAAGACCCTTAGCACTAGAGTGACTAGATTTTCAAGATCCTGAGGACAAACCCCCTCCTTCTCCTCAACAATTTGCGGGCCATTAACTGCCATTTGTTTTAAATATGCACACAAGTAACTCAGACACACCCACGTCACCAGACTGCATTCCAATGTCCAATCCAGGGAGCGGGGGATTTAGAAGCCAGGTTCACTTGCGCAAAAAAGCGCAGCCTTAGTCAAAGTAGTGCTCCAAACCGGACAACTCTGATGGCTCCAATTAGCATCCTTTCATTTGTAAATGTGGCCATTGCCTTAGGAATCAGCAGGGGAGAGATAAGCTGAACTCACACAAACGTCCGTCTAATATTCCAAACAGATGCGAAATCAACTGGTTATATTTTGAACTTATATCTCTTGGTGGCACGTTGGTGCACATTTTGAACAAATTGAAGTTGATATACCGTTTATTTTTCAATTGGTTTGGCTCATTTCTTGAAACCGAGATGACATTCTCAAAACACCATGTGAAACACAACTCAAGAGACTTTGCATTTTGAGGTTACTGACAATTTGTATGAAACACATATTTTGTTTTGAAGCATACATGAAGTGTTTTGGGAGAGATGCATTATCCAGGTCATTTTGCCAAATGAACAAAACAAAACAAAAGTTTGCAAAACATACAATCTGTTTCAAGATATATGCAAAAGTTTTTCTAAAAGATTTTAGTAATGTTTTTCTTTCAGAAAAAAGAGAAGTGGGTTCAAAATGACAGTTTAGAAAAAAATAACCAAATTAATTGTGAGAAGAAGGCACGCAAGGAGAAACTGCTTCAGCAACAACCTTCCACACCCAGCCCTGGCAAAAGGGCAAAGTGTCAGATCAAACATCGATGCACGAACAATTGTGCAACTGTGAGATGCATCAACTGCTACAAATACACATGTGGCAAATGTACCAGGGACATACCCTGGCAGTGCCAGGTATGTTTCGACAGTGCAGATGGACTGTATGTGTAAATATGTTACACATTAAATATGTGTAGAATTGTTTTATCCCTGGTATTTTTATGACAAAAATAAAAAGCATGGAAACAAATAACGGTTGTTGTTTTTTATATTTCTCATGCTGAAGTTTTAGTCCTCTTGACTTACACACAATTGCTTATGGTCTGTGCTTTTTTGCTCAAAACTAAGCTAAATACTATATATATCAAAGCAAAATATGTGTTTCATACAAATTGTCAGTAACCTCAAAATGCAAAGTCTCTTGAGTTGTGTTTCACATGGTGTTTTGAGAATGTCATCTCGGTTTCAAGAAATGAGCCAAACCAATTGAAAAATAAACGGTAAATCGACTTCAATTTGTTCAAAATGTGCAACAACGTGCCACCAATATATATATAAAAAATCTTCATATTATAAAATACAATAAACTGAATATAACTAACTAGAAACTAAATGGCTAAACTCAATGGAAAACAGTTAGTTGGGAGTTAAGCGTGCCCCCTCCTGTGGTGCACCAGTAATGGCCTTATTTACAAAACAAAAGCGCCTGTTAACAGCTTATTATAGGATGTTAGCTAAAATCCTTCAGGTCACTCGACCCGTCTCTGGGTTCCAAAGGTAGAAATGTTAAATGACCCTTCTCTGGGACTTCTAGTGTTAAATATTTAGACTGGACATTTTATACATTTTACAGTAGGTTTCTGTGATAGGATTATGAAGAGCTAAAATCTTGTTTTTTGCATATAGCTCTTTGAACCCTATTATTTTGGAGAAGAATTCTATAAAAGAAAGAAAGAAAAATAAAACTAATGAGCTAACAGCTCGTTCAAATATAGCCAGAACAAAGTGGATTACTTTCATTTTAAAACAGCTCAAATTTCCTAAATTTCAGAGAGGTTAATCCAGACATAATTTCAGTCACTTTTGCAAATGAGTCCCCGAGGTTCGATGGGATTAACCTGTCTAAATAAAGTGTGGTAGTTTGGTCTAGTTACGTGTATATATTTAAAATAATATTGTTGACCATTATCAGCTGGTTTCAGTCGGAGTTTCCGTCTCTGGAGGAGGACGTCTTACAAGAAAAGACGTCAATCCTGCACGTCCTGCTCTCCTGTCAACAACGCTCTGTCCTCCCCCTACGAGGAGGTGGCTTTGTACCAGCGTCTCCCGCAAGAAAACCAGCGCCTGATCATTCTGATTGGTGAGAGAAAGGAAATAGGTATAATACAAAAATTGCTTTAAAATGAACAAATCATTCACATTTAAGTAAATCATACAAAATAATTTGTCTCAAGCATGAGAAAAATGAGAAGAAATTAACAAATTTAAAGCTAACGCCACATAAGTGCTCCACTCAATTTAAGACCTATGTTGCTCCAAATAAACCCACCTTTCAAGTTCTACTATAAGTAAATCCAAGTAATGATCCATTTTATTTCAAATTATTCCAGTAGAGTTTAACGTGGGTGATGCCAACTAATAAAATGCAGTACATCCAGAAAAAAACAAGTAAATAAATGAATGGTCCAATTCAATTACCTGTTTTGATTATGGATGGGTCAGCAGGTAACAACAGAGACGAGATTTCCAAAGGAAAAGGATACAGATGACGTGATGCATGCTCAATAATCCAGGTAGAAAAATCTAAAAAAGTTATATCTGGTCCTCTGGACATTGAAAAAAACTAAACAAAGCAAAACAACAAAAAATGTAGAAACGTTTCATCTTTCATCCAAAAGACTTCCTCAGTCTGAGGTGCTGTATTCAGCTCAGTCTCTTAAATAGCACCTTCTCAGAGTGGATCAACCAGTTTGCTGCTGACAACCAAAACCAGCTGATCACATGATCAAGAAGGACCATGAGCCTAACGATGGATTATTAGCACACTGATGGCTGTTTACTATTCACAGAGGGCTGAGTGATACTAGCAATAGCAGCATTGTAAGAGGGGGACAGTTGGACTCGGAGGCCTCCACCCCTGTTTAATGATGGACAATTTCTTTTCACAAAGATGGCCTCCTTTACTTCTCTCTCAAACCATTGTTCCTCTCTATCCAGGATGTGAACATCTTCATCCCTGAATGAGTGACCGCTGGCCTGGAGATGAGTGTAGACCGCAGAGTCCTGGCCTGATGATGTTGATCTTCTGTGCTGGTCCATCCTTTTGGCCAGTGGCTTAGTTTCCCCTATGTAAGACTGATCACCCTCCTGACACTGAACAGCATACACAATATTACTCTGTTTGTGCCGGGGGACTGGATCTTTGGTATGAACCAGTCTTTGCCGTAATGTATTTTGGGGTTTAAAAGCCACTGGGACGTTGTGTTTAGAAAATAAACGTCTCTGTTTCTCTGATACTCCCTCAACATATGGAATGACCACTGGTCTGGGTCTGGGTTCCTCCTTTTCACCTGTTGGCTGACTGGAGTCCTGTTTGGGTTTCTTCTCTGCTTTTAGGAAGGCCCAGTTAGGATATCCACATTGCTCTAGAGCCTGTCTTGTGTGGGATTTCTCCTTCTACCTGGCTCCTGAGATAGTGGGGACGCTGTCTGCTCTGTGGTACAGAGTCCTGATGACTCCTAACTTGTGCTCCAAAGGGTGATGGGAGTCAAACTGCAAATACTGGTCTGTGTGGGTGGGTTTGTGGTACACCTCAGTTTGCAAATGTCCTCTATCAGAGACTGAGACCTCACAGTCCAAGAAAGCCAACCTGCCATTTTTTTACATCTTCTCATGTGAACTTGATGTATTTATCCACAGAGTTGATGTGGTCAGTAAAATGTTGGACTTCCTGAGATTTAATTTTAACCCAGGTGTCATCAACATACCTGAACCAATGACTTGGTGGTGTCCCTGAAAAGGATGTCAAGGCTCTCTTTTCTACCTCCTCCATGTACAGGTTGGCAACAATAGGAGAAACTGGAGACCCCATAGCACACCCATGTTTCTGCCTATAATATTGCTCCCCATATGTGAAGTAGGTTGACTACAGGCACAGTTTCAAGAGTTGACACAGTTGTTCTGTGGAAAGCGTGGTCCTGCTGCTCAGAGTGGTGTCTGATTTTAATCTTAAACTGACCACCTCTACTGCATCATCAACAGGAATGCACGTAAAGAGTGATGTGACATCAAAAGAGACCATTGTTTCATCAGTCTCCATGATGACATCCCTCACCTTGTCCACAAAGTCCATGGTGTTCTGTATGTGGTGTTCTGAGCTGCCAACTAAAGGGATGAGTACAGACGCCAGATATTTGGAAACAT
>NC_056510.1:43623066-43626054 GCF_014905685.2 Nematolebias whitei | reverse complement strand
AGAAGGTGCTATTTAAGAGACTGAGATGAAAACAGCACCTCAGACTGAGGAAGTCTCTTGGATGAGAGACGAAACGTTTCTAGATTTTTTTTGCTTTGTTTTGCTTTTGTTTTTTTGAATGTCCAGAGGACCAGATTGAACTTTTTTGGATAAGCAAATCCTGTTTTACCTGATTCTAAATCTTTTGAACCATCTGTATATACATTAAGAAAGGATCTATATGCATTCTTAATTTTATCTTGTATAAACCTACACACTTTTTATCTTTATTATTCTGTACTTTTTTATAGACCTCTAGATCTACAGTCACATTTGGAAACAACCAAAAAGGCGTAACTGAATATGGCACAGCAGCACAATATCTTTTCTCTTGTATTCCTGTTTCTCCAGCACATTTATTTGCTGCCCAAGCAAAACAGTCCACTTTAGCCTTTCCACTTTCCCAGCATGGCTTGAAAATTCTTACTGCTGGATGGTGCTCTTCCTCATGTCCCTGTAAGCTTACCCAATAATTCATCATATTTTGTTTGTATCTTAATTGTAACGGGAGCTCCCCCATTTCCACCTGCACTGCCAATGATGAAGAGGTCTTCATGGCTCCACAGCTCAACCTCAGAGCTTGGTTCTGAACTACCTCTAATTTATGAATGGTTGTTTTCGCTGCCTGCTTATACACTATGCTTCCATAATCCATTACTGATCTTATCAGAGCAACATAATACTTTTTTAGATTGATTTTATCTGCCCCCAATCTATTTCTGTTAAACACCTCATCAAATTCACAACTTTTTTACATTTTCCCTCAATATATTTTACATGATCATCCCATAGAAGTTTTGATTCAAACATGATTCCCAGGAACTGAAATTTCCTTACTTTTTCTATTTTTCCCCCATACATTTTTAACTCTATGTCCTCATTCTTCTTTCTACTAAATACAACTGTCTTTGTTTTATCTACTGAGAATTTAACTCCCCAATTATACGCCCAACTTTCAACAGATTTAATGGCATTTTGTATTTTCTCATACACTAATCTAACATTTCTTCCTTTTCTCCACAAGACTTCATCATCTGCAAGTAATGATTGCATGATATCCAACATTTTTCATTCAGGTCATCTGGACAGTTTCTTTTTTGTGCTAAAACGTTTCGCCTTCGATCCAGAAGGCTTCATCAGTCAAGGAAACACACAACAAAACTGTTTCTTCCCCCAACAGCTTACTCCAAAGTGGAACAAACCAGTTCTGCTTGTGATAAGATGGTCTCTTTGGTACGCCCCTCCTCCATTGCCAGCCCTCTTTCTTGTTGACAGTCTTGTCAAACTGGTTGAAAACAACAAGGTCCATGCTCAATAATCCAGGTATACAATCCAACATTTTTCAGTCAGGTCATCTGGACCTGACTGAAAAATGTTGGATTGTATACCTGGATTATTGAGCATTGGCTTTATTGCATGATATCCTTATCTTTTCCAGAGAAAACGTCATTAACCATGATTTAAAATAGTAAAGGACTTATGATACTGCCCTGTGGAGTTCCATTATCAACTTTATATTTATTTGATCTTGCTACTCCTATATGTACTTGTATGACTCTATCAAAATAAAAAAGGTTTAATCCAACTATAGGCCCTTCCTGTTATTCCCATTTTATATAATTTGATAAGCAACCCATCCTTCCATACCATGTCATATGCTTTCTCAATATCAAAAAATACTGCAACCACTACTTCCCTATTAACCTGAGCTTTCCTATTATCTGATTCCAAACATACAACTGGACCCATTGTACCTCTTCCCTTTCTAAACCCACTTTGGCATGATGATAATAGTCCTCTACTTTCTACATAGTATGTAATCCTTTCGGTTATCATTCTTTCCATAATCTTACCTATACATGAAGTAAGTGCAATGGGGTTTGTTGGATCCTGTCCTGGTTTGATCATTGGTATAATAATTGCCTCCTTCCAATTACTAAGTAACTTTCCTTCTTCCCAGATCTTATTAAACAGGCCTAACAATTTTTCTTCTGCTTGATTTCCTAAGTGTTTTAACATTATATAACATATTTGATCTTTTCCTGGTGCTGTTAATCCTGATTTAAGTATTGCCCTCTTCATTTCTTGCATGGAAAATGGGGCATCCATGATATTACCTGGGGTTGTTCTACCATTTAACATTATATAATTTGCCCTTCTTGTCTGTTCCCTCCTGCATTTCCCCTGCTCTGATAAATTATCTGAACTATGCAAAGTTTGTTTTCTCAGTCATCCAGGTATATAACAACAAAAAAGGTTGAATCATGTCATCTGGACTTCGTTTTTTTGTTAAAAAGATACGTTTCGCCCCTCATCCAAGAGGCTTCGTCAGTCTGAGGCCTAGCCATCTGGTATTACCCAGAAGCCACCCTGACTCTTGTGTTTCAAGCCTGCCTCAGATACCCCTGAAGTCTGGCCTTTTCACTAATGGTTTCAAAAACACTATCTGAACTATGGATCTTTGAAAATGTTTTTGCCATTATTTCTACTTTCTCTTCAGTTTTTATAACCGTTCCTTTTTCACGTTTTAAAATTGGGTATGTCCTCTCTCGTCTATTCCCTCTCATTTTCTTGATCATTCTCCATACTTTAGCTATAGGAGTTGTTCTGCCTATTATGTCACAGTAATCCCTCTATTTTGCTTTCTTTGCCTTTTTAATAACGTTCCTTGCTTCTGCTTGAGCTTTTTTATATTCAATTAAACTTTCAATATTACGTGTTCTCCTCAGTATTCTAAAGGCTCGATTTCTTTTCCTTATTGCTTCACTACACTCTTGTGTCCACCATGGTACCGCTTTCTTTTTCTGTTTACCTTTGTTTACAGGAATTGTTAATTTTGCTGCCTTCAGTATAACTTCCCTAATCTTCCTCTGCTTCTTCTATATCTATATTTAAATCTACTTCCTCAATGTGTTTCTCACATACATATTTAACCCTATCCCACTTTGC
>NC_056510.1:43620422-43622966 GCF_014905685.2 Nematolebias whitei | reverse complement strand
TATGTTGAGGGAGTATCAGAGAAACTGAGACGTTTATTTTCTAAACATAACGTCCCAGTGGCTTTTAAACCCCAAAATACATTAAAGACTGGTTCATCCCAAAGATCCAGTCCCCCGGCACAAACAGAGTAATGTTGTGTATGCTGTTCAGTGTCAGGATGGTGATCAGTCTTACATCGGGGAAACTAAACAGCCACTGGCCAAAAGGATGGACCAGCACAGAAGATCAACATCATCAGGCCAGGACTCTGCGGTCTACACTCATCTCCAGGCCAGCGGTCACTCTTTCAAGGATGAAGATGTTCACATCCTGGACAGAGAAGAACGATGGTTTGAGAGAGGAGTAAAGGAGGCCATCTTTGTGAAAAGAAATCGTCCATCATTAAACAGGGGTGGAGGCCTCCGGGTTCAACTGTCCCCCTCTTACAATGCTGGGATTGCTAGTATCACTCAGCCCTCTGTGAGTAGTAAACAGCCATCAGTGTGCTAATGACCCATTGTTAGGCTGATGGTCCTTCTTGAGCATGTGATCAGCTGGTTGTGGTTGTCAGCAGCAAACTGGTTGATCCACTCTAAGAAGGTGCTA
This sequence comes from Nematolebias whitei, assembly GCF_014905685.2. Taxonomy (NCBI): domain Eukaryota; kingdom Metazoa; phylum Chordata; class Actinopteri; order Cyprinodontiformes; family Rivulidae; genus Nematolebias; species Nematolebias whitei. The sequence goes on along the minus strand of NC_056510.1, from coordinate 43,622,380 downwards.
TTTAAGAGACTGAGCTGAAAACAGCACCTCAGACTGAGGAAGTCTCTCGGATGAGAGACGAAACGTTTCTAGATTTTTTTTGCTTTGTTTTGCTTTTGTTTTTTTGAATGTCCAGAGGACCAGATTGAACTTTTTTGGATTTTTCTACCTGGATTATTGAGCATGCATCAGGATAGGATTTGCTTATGTTATTCCTGAGCTAAATATAATTATGAAGCAAAGAACATGTGATCACTTAGCTGTGTATACAGTGGAAATGTTAGCGATTTTGATGGTGTTGCAATGGGTGGAACAGAGTGGGAAAGACAGAGTGCTTATATGTTCAGATTTATTATCATCATTAACGTCCATTTTAAATTTTTCATCCAAAAGCCATGTGGAATTGGTGTATGAAATTTATGAAATTATATTTAGACTTACACAAGCTAAAGTAAAGGGTATGTTTATGTGGATACCGGCTCATAAAAATAGAGAAGGGAATGATGCAGCAGACCATCTAGCTAAATTATCTTTAAGACAAGGTTACGGATTAGACACAGGATTAAATATAAATTTACATTTGATAGGCAAACACCCAACAGGTAAATGTGAATGTGGCATGGACATGGAGACAGTAGAACATGTAATAACTCAATGTGAAAAATATAGAGTGAGTAGAGAAAAATTAAAACAAGAAGTAAGAAAACATGGGGTGGAGACATTAAGAGTAGACAGGGTATTGGTGAAACATGACAAAATAAATGAGGCACTTATTAAATTTCTAAAGGAAACAAAACTATATACAAGAATATAGATTAGGTAGGTAAGAAAAATACTCTGGCCCACACTCCAGCACAGTAGATGGTGATAATGCATCTTAACGTTGGATGCCACCTGCCATAAAACACAAGAAGAGGAAAAAGAAAAATGGAGTGGCATCAAATTTGAGCAGCTTTATGAGTTCTATTTTGTCATTTTTCAACAATGGACTCAGCATGAGCAGAAGATGAGGCAGAAGACCATGGAGAATATTGTTTTTCACACAAGGCAGCTGACGGCTCCATATGAAGAAGAGAAATGCGTGTTTGTTTGTCCTGCGTTGTAGTCCTCTTCCTGCTTGCAGAGCGGTGCCCGGTCTGTTTACATTCACACTGTACTCGAACCGCACTTGAGTTTTCTTCTACTGGACCGAGACCTAGGTTTCAGACCGGGCCAGAGTTCGCCTTTTTGTTCCGTGACAGAGTTCGATGGCTTGTTCACACCTCCCCAAACGAACCGGACTTCCTAGGCAAACGGGCTAGAGTTCGGGACAACAGGGCTGGTGTGAATGCACCCTTAAAGACATTTAACTTTAATACAGAGCGTCAGGTCAGCACTATTTGTGTTTATAGAGAAATAAAAACCATCACCACTGGACTTTTTTTTTTACTTGTGTTCAACACTCCTCATCTAACTGATGTTTCTCATGAAACTTGAGGACAATAAGGTGTGGGGTTTTAAAGACATTTTAACTTTAATGCACCTGAACACACAGCGTCTCTTACACCTGCAGCATCTTACAGCGTCACAGTCTCTCTTACACCTGCAGCATCTTACAGCGTCACAGTCACTGCTAAGCTAACATGCTACAGATGTAGTGCTCCACTTATCTCCTCCTAACCATGTATATATGTTTATGATCAACCCCCCCGGTCAACAACTGCCCGCACTAAGCTCACTAAACTGGCGAGCGAGCAACACAGAGGTGTCTCCACCTGTGCATGTTTTCTGTTGAGGCAGGAGCAAAGTGTCCTACTTGACAGGAGACTCAGAAAGTTGGAGGGAACCAGGAAAACCTGGAGTGGAGTTTTAGTGGCTTGAGTATTCTCCTATTAATCAAGTGGAATGGATTCGTTCACGAAGAAAGAGAAACTGCGCCGACTAAACTAATGTTTCATAGTAAAGGTGTGTGTGTGTGTGTGTGTGTGTGTGTGTGTGTG
>NC_056510.1:43618918-43620322 GCF_014905685.2 Nematolebias whitei | reverse complement strand
GGGGGGGGGGGGGTCCAAATTAATGTTTTTTTAAATGTGGGGGGGGACATGTCCCCTTCACATATAATGACTGTGACGCCTATGGGTTTGGGTAAAAAAAAAAAAAGCTTTAATAGCAAAACAAAACAAAAGGCTGATGTGGCAGCAATAACTGACACAAAACAACAACAAGGAGCACAAGAGGGAAAACTGAGACATTTGACATTTATCCAAAATTATGAGCCGTTGCTGGAATAGAAATTGGAATTGGTTCGAGTAAGTAGAACTGAGGGAGCGTGGAAAGGGACAGCATGTGGGATGATTGTTAATTTGAAACAGGTGAGAGTGATAACTGACTGAAGAATTGGTGATGCTGACTGAGGGTGAGAGTGAGGAGTGACACTGAAACACAAGGAGCTGAACCGAAACACAAAGTACAAAGATATAAAATATAAACCAGAAGGAGAAACTAGAAAGTTCCTTGAGACACTTGGACTGCCAAATTGTGGCCATTTTAAAATTTTGATTTGGCTGTACTATCTATTGGGGTTCACTCTCAGCTATAACCACACCAAATTTCAGCATATCTGTAAGAATGGCTGATTTATATTATTTTTCCTTTAAAGCTCAGGCAGACATCTTGGATTGTACTTGCTCTCAACTATAACCATACCAAATCACAGCTCATTAGCGCAATGAATGACTGAGTTATAGTCAATTTTGAGTTTTCTGAGGTAGCTGTGGCAGCCATCTTTAACCATAATGGCTCCAAATTATAATCAGCTTGTTCAGAGACCTCCTTACTCAAGGTCATGCGATCTCCCTGTGGAAACCTCGTCCATGATGAAAAGCAGCTTATCTGAGCTGCCAGCACACACAGCTGCTAGCGAGCGCCGGCCCTCTCGTTTCCCTGATGCATGGAATGAACACGGAGGACTGCTGTGCTTCGCTTTTACTCCAAACCGGCGGTGGTAGAAACAAACAGTGTTGCCAGGTGAGAAATGTAGGATTATCGTTCTAGAGACATAAAATTATCGTATTTTGAGGGAAATTATTGTACACCCGTCATAACCAAAATAACAAATCTATTGATGCAGTATAGTAGTGATAGGTCCGCTTCCAGACCGGCTCTGCTTCTTATTCTTTTCTTTTCCTCACTCATGGGGCGGGCGCAGCGGACTATTCAGCTAATCATGACCGTTGTTCTGAGGCAAACGCAAACACGTCACTCGTAGGTAACATTTAGAAAAGCACAATTGACTGGAATTTCCAGCCAATTGTGCATCTGTTTGCAGACATAGTGTCAGGATTTTCGAGGCAGATCAGAACAGGAGAACCCAGTTGCGCAGGCAGGACTCAAGAGGCAGATGTATAAAATAAAATACTTTTAATAATAATAATAATAATAAATCAAAAGGCTGACAT
>NC_056510.1:43617584-43618818 GCF_014905685.2 Nematolebias whitei | reverse complement strand
CGACCCCTCTGGAGACTTGGAGAGAGCTGCAGATGACGTGGGAACCTGGAGAACTGCAGCGTGCGACGAGGGGACCTTGGAGTTGACAGCAGGCGACGAGGGGACCTTGGAGTTGGCTGTAGGCGACGAGGGGACCTTGGAGTTGGCTGCAGGCTCTGGGCTGGCTGCAGGCTCTGGGCTGGCTACAGGCTCTGGGCTGGCTGCAGGCTCTGGGCTGGCTGCAGGTTCTGTAGTGTGTGACGCGACAAAACTGGGATCGAGTTCAGCTCTTAGTTTCATGGCAAATTGGAAGATCACCTGATGAACCGATGTGCTGAGCAGGTCAGGCTGTGAGAGGTAAATATCCAAGATTTGGTCCACCAGGAGTCTTCTATTTTTAACTCTGACCTTTGGAATTATTCTGAGAATCACTATAGAGCCCTTGATGAGAGGATGAGCCACCTGGTCCTCTACAGGAGGCAGCTCAGGGATTTGGTCATCCTCAATGGGAGCAGAAAGCGATTGCCCAACACGCTCCCCGGGCTGGCCCCCCTTCGTCCACTCCACAGACGAACGGGGGGATGACTGCTCCCCCCCCTGCGAAATTCTCCCCGGTTTAGCAGGTTCTGGCTGAGGAGAGCAGGCTGGAGGCTGGGACCAGGAGGAGGCGGAACCAAAAAACTCAGCCTCGCCGGGCTGAATGCGAGGAGCTGGAAGTACTGGTGATGTGGGCGGAAGAGCAGCGGACCGGTTCCGGTTGCGTCTTCTCTTTCCCTTTTGACGACGATGTGGGTGGTGTACCGGGGCGAACCAGAGTTCGTCCTCTGACTTGGCGTCCTCCCCAGACGTCCACCCAGAGCAGACTGGTGAGTAGGAGGGACTGAACCTGGGTGCTGTGTGGTTCTTTTGGAGCTGAGATCTTCGTCTCTCCTCCTGCAGTAAGAGAGGCGAAGGCAGAACCTCGACCGCCTGGCTGCAGCTTCTCAGTCCCAGGACGGGTCTAATCCAAAAGGCACCGCACCGGATCGCAGTTTCCTCCATCTGGACAAAACTCGGGCAAAAACAGGTGAGCAAAGTCTGAGTCTGCCTGCTGGGTTCAGGTTTTGGTCGGTTTGTACTGTCAGGATTTTCGAGGCAGATCAGAACAGGAGAACCCAGTTGCGCAGGCAGGACTTAAGAGGCAGATGTATAAAATAAAATACTTTTAATAATAATAATAATAATAATAAATCAAAAGGCTGACATGGCAGCAAAA
>NC_056510.1:43615341-43617484 GCF_014905685.2 Nematolebias whitei | reverse complement strand
CACCTGGACAGGTCTCCAGTCCATCACAGGGACACATAGAGACAAACGAGACAAACAACCATTCACTCTCACACCTAGGGACAATTTAGAGTTACCAGTCAGACTAACATGCATGTTTTTGGTCTGTGGGAGGAAACTGGAGTACCTGGAAAAAACCCATGCAGCACGGAGAGAACATGCAAACTCCACCCAGAAAGACCCCTGGACCGGGGTTTGAACCAGAAACTTTCTCGCTGAGAGACAGCAGCTCTACCAGTTGTGCCACTGTGCTGCCCTAACATGAATACATTTTTTTTTCTAATTTTATTAGGATTTTTTGCAAATATAAAAGGAAACTTGTAGCAATGTGATTTCAAGATCAGTGGTATAAGTGAGAGAGTGAATGGTGGTTTGACTCATTCGTCTCTGTGTTCCCATGTAAGACTGGAGACCTGTCCAGGTGTCCCTGTGATGGACTGGAGACCTGTCCAGGTGTCCCTGTGATGGACTGGAGACCTGTCCAGGTGTCCCTGTGATGGACTGGAGACCTGTCCAGAGTGTCCCTCACCTCTCGCACAGTGACTGCTGTAGATGCTGTGACCAGCTCCCCACAACACAGAAAGGAGAAGCAGTTAACGAAAATGAAAAGATGGATGGATGGATGGATGGATGGATGGATGGATGGATGGATGGATGGATGGATGGAATCTTTAAAGAAAAACTAAAAGTTCTAAGACACATAATTTTATGTCTAATGGTAAAAAATGAAGATTTATAAATGTTTAAAAATGAACTAATACATAACTGGCTACAAATGTATTTTTTAGGTAAAGTTCACACTTCTTCTCCGTGTTCACTTTTACAATGTTAAATATGTATGTTGGATGAAATGAAAATAGAAAAAACTAAGGTTTTGTGTAACATTTGTTATTTGATTTGAGTGATCTTATAGACTTGGATTCACTGCTTTGTGGAATTAAATAATCATGCATTGTTTATGTACAATCGCCCTCTCTAACAATTTATTGGTTATCATCATTCATCTGCATAATGAATGTTTGTATTTATCCTAAAGAACATTTTTTCTTTAGTACAGCTTTGTAGAGCAATCAAACACACACCCATCTGCTTACATTTAGCCAGTCCATATGGTATGAAACAGCAGTCTTACCTTTTCTTCCTGCGGTCTGGTTTTCCCTACAGTGATGCTTCACTCTGTGATCTCTGGGCTGAAGTGGATCAGCAGTGTGAGTCTGTCAGTGACAGCCAAAAGTGACTGACAGATGAATTTACAACCAAACCTGACACTGATCCTTTCTAACCCATCTTAATCTACCAACCTTCCGCTCCTCCTCCACCGCACTTCATTCCTTTTTCCTCTTTCCTGTCTTCATTGGATCACAAAGCTTCTTAAGTCTTTGCTTTTAGCCACACACACACACACACACACACACACACACACACACACAAAGTACAAACATCTATTTTGATCTCTGTCTCTATGAGGACATTTGTTTACATAATGCATAAATCTAACTTCAAACCTGATTAAGTCCTAAACCTATAATTTAAGTCTAAAAGCAAACGTAGACATATATTGCAAAAATAATAAGTGATTAGTATATATTTATTTTGCTAATTTGATTCTCAAAGTATATTCAACAAGTACACATATAGGTCCATCATGTTAAGAGTAACACAAAAAAACAATTTTTCAGAAGCCTACATCTGAGTGTGCAAAAGCCTGTCTACTACTTCTTGTATTCAAATAAGTACCCGGGGTCATTCCAGGGCATATGTCAGTGGGTCACCTCTTCAGAGATCAACACTGATCCTACTGATTATAGAGATGGAGGGGGAATAGAAAGTGGAGTGCAGTGATTATAAGGTTCAAGGTTCTTTATTTGTCATTCGCACCTCATGTGGTACATGTGGTGGAACGAGATTATGTACACAGGGTCCCAGTTACATCCAACAATAAAATGTAAAAGAAAAACAGTAATAACATCTAAGATATGAACTAAGAAAAACATCAACTAAAAATACACTAAGTACTCATGGCATAAAAATATTACGTTGAACAGCAGCACGGATATGAGTCTGTGTGAGCAGATGAGCACGAATGAACACGGCAACATGAAACAGATCAGCAGCAACATGAAAC
>NC_056510.1:43611165-43615241 GCF_014905685.2 Nematolebias whitei | reverse complement strand
GTGGATGGATGGATGGGTGGGTGGATGGATGGATGGATGGATGGATGGATGGATGGGTGGGTGGATAGATGGATGGGTGGATGGATGGATGGATGGATGGGTGGGTGGATAGATGGATGGGTGGATGGATGCATGGATGGGTGGATGGATGGATGGATGGATGGGTGGATGGATGCATGGATGGGTGGGTGGATGGATGGATGCATGGATGAAATGTTCAGGAAGTAATTGTTTCAAAAAATACTACCCCCAAATATTAAATTAATATTTGTTAAAAGTCATTATAATGTTAAGAGAATGTAAATGTTGTAAAACTTCCATTTAGAACTGGTCTGAAGGAGCTGAGTTATATTTCAGGGAAGAGGATTATGGAATTGTCTTGATATCACCATAAACATTACTAAAACAATTTATATGTTTATAAAGATGATTAAGTTAAAGTTGTTGGGAAAGTATGATGTCATGTGAAGAATATCTGATGCTTTTTGTTTTCAACTTGGAGGTTGTTCAACCCTAAGTTGTTGTTTGTTTTGTAGTTATTTTATATTATAAGATATTATAGATATTGTTTCATTTTTCTTTCTGCACCCTTTTCATTCAGTATTTTTCTTTTTAATGGATTTGTTTTGTTTCTTTTAAGTGAATGAATACATGAAAAAATACATTATTATTGTTTAGCTTGTATCTTAGATCCTTGTATACTGTTTCTATTTTATACTTTATATTTTTGTTATTTTGGACAAGGAGCAGAGGTCACAAAGGTGCAGGACTTCATGGACTTGGGGTCCACTGTACTGGAAAATGGGGAGTGTGGTGAAGAGGAGAAGAAGAGAGTCCAGGCAGGATGGAGTGATGGAGAAAAGTTTCAGGAGTGATTTGTGACAAAAGGGTGTCAGGAAAGATCAAAGGAAAAGTTTACAAGACAGAGGTGAGACCAGCTCTGTTGTATGGTCTGGAGACAGAGACATGGACAAAAAGACAGGAGACAGAACTGGAAGTGTCAGAAATGAAGATGTTGAGGTTCTCCTTAGGAGAGACAAGGATGGAGAAGATCAGGAATGAGATCATCAGAGGTACAGTGTGGAGAAATCAGTTGTACATTAGTTTTGTTTGGTGTAATCACTGTCCCCTAACGTTCTTTAGAGAAAAAGAACAACCTCACTGAAATCCTTATAAATGTATTTGTTGATCCTGTCAGTAGCATAGAAATAATGCATTCCTTTCAGAAAAGCATTTTTGTTTTATTTGTAATTCTATACTTTTATTTTTATCTAAGCACACTAGTTTTTGTTAATAATGATAATAATAAACTTTATTTCTATAGCACCTTCCAACAACGCCTTCCATTGACCAAGGTCCTTTACAAGATAAAACAAATTAAAGCTGCAAGCAGTATTGGAGGCCCTCGCAGCAAAGCCTCGCTCCGGCCTTACAGAGACCGTGGGAGCTCAAGCAACGCCTCCCAGTCGCCTTCGTGAACGTTCTCATGCCATTCCAGCATGCGTCCACTAGGGTGTGCATATGCTGAATCTTTGAAATCACCTTCCGCCCATATCAGTATGAGTCCAGCTGCAAGTCTTACAAGTCTGGCTAAAATCTGACGTTCCAGACAGGAGTTATTGTCACTTCCTGTTTTCTATCGAATGTAAAGGATTTCATTTAAGCTTTTCAACATGTCATATGTGGTAATCAACAGTTATTGAATACAGTTTTAGTCTTATATCTTACACAGTGCCAAGCTGGAAGAGACACCCAATAATCATCAGTTTCTTCTCTGAGTGGGTCAGGCCTAAGTCAAGACATGAATCAACAATACCAATGTGTGTACAAGTGCTCCCTGATGAAGTACCAAAAATCTGGTGCAGATCGGATAATATATCATAGAGATATAACAGTTTGAATAATCTAGGGGGTGCACTCATATGTTAAACAATACCAATGTGTTTATAAATGCTCATAGATGACGCACCAAAAATCTGGTGCGGATAGGTTGATGTATCATTGAGATATAACTTGGAATAATCTAGGGGGCGCACTAGAGTCATGTTAAACTGCAATATCAATGTGTCTAAACGTCCTCACTGATGAAGCACAATAAATCTGGTGCAGATCGGATGATGTATCACTGAGCTATAACTGTAGGAATAATGCAGGTGGCACTGTGGAGGCTATTGGCCACTTATCATGGTTACCTGTTCAAGGGGTGGCTAATGATCGATCATAGTGGTTTTGGTGCACCTCGGCTGAAATCTGTGAAATTTAGAGCCAAACATATTGCAACGGCATCACTTCTTAATTCGCCACACCCACATCCTTCAGCAAAAACGGTTGGCACTTTATATCAAGTCAGACCATATTATCTGTCTTCTAACCCAGGATCATCCTGATTAGGTCAATGGTGTCAAAGAGGGAGCTTTCCAAGTAAAAAAAGAGACTTCCTGGTCCGAGGGGGCGGGGCTTTGATGACGTCAAAATATGACCACAGTGGATCGTCGGACATCCAACAGGGATGAGTCATGCCAAGTTTTGTGCATTTCGGTCTTTCAGTGTGAAAGTTATAGTGTTTGGAAATTTATGGCATGAAGCGCAACTTTGAGGCCTGGCCACGCCCCTTTATCATAAACAAAAACGCAAGCTTTAGATAACTTTTACTCTCCAATGTGTTAAAGGCATATTAACCAAGTTTAAAGGCAATCACTCAAAATTCCCAAGAGGAGTTCGTTAAATTTCGCAATTAGAAACGCCCAAAAATGATCCTTTGACCCAAAATGGCCGACTTCCTGTTGGTTTTGCACCAGAGCTCCAAGAGAGTTTTTCATAGGTCCTGAGATGATACAGATGTTCACCGAGTTTCAGAATTATCGGTCCAAAAATGGCTTGGGGCTGAGGTTTTAAAATATTCTAGGGGGTGTTGTGGAGGCTATTGGGCACTTATCATGGCTTCCTGTTCAAGGGGTGGATAATGATCGATTATACTGGTTTTGGTGCACCTTGGCTCAAATCTGTGGAATTTAGAGCCAAACGTATGGCGACGGCGTTACATCTTACTTCGCCACGCCACGATGCCCACATGCTTCACCCCAAACTGTCAGTGTTGAAAAGCAAGTTACACCAACATGTCTTCGGTCACTGGACACACATCATGCTGATCAGGTGACGGGTCAGATAGGGACCGTTCAAGGTAAAACTTTACACTTCCTGTTTTCAGGGGGCATGGCTTAAGTTATGTCATGATTTGGCTATTCAGTCTTGCAGGGGACCAGATGTGGATCAATCACTGAAGGTTTGATGTCAGACAGTTTTCTTGTAGGAGCTATTAGCGTTTCCTTTTTCATGGCGAGATGTCAAACTTTGAGGTCTGGCCCCGCCCCTTCAGCATGCTCCAAAACAAACCGTTTTGATAACTTTTCGTCCCCCATGCCTTTTGACCAAAATGGCCAAGTTTGAAACTGATTGAGTGAAATCCCTAGGAGGAGGAGTTCAAATGCTGTAAACCGCCAAAAAGGAGTTAAAATTGGGCCGGCATTCCAAAATGGCCGCCTTCCTGTTTATCGTTCAACGTTGGTGCCAGAGGGTTTTCTGTACATCTTGGGGAATTGGACAAGTGTACCAAATTTCATGTTTCTATGACAAACTAAGGTTAATGCGGAGGGTATTTTGAAAATTTCTCGGTGGCGCTCTTGAGCCGTTTCTGTTGCTATTTTTGCCACGCCCTTAAAATACGTAATTTTTCACCTGTCTTGATGCGTCTGCCAAATTTGGTGAGTTTTGGGATCTGTTAAGGCCCCACAACGGCAATTCATTTGACGGAAAAAATTGCAGCTCGGGCCTGAACAGAGCGATTACAAAAGGCCTTCGCAGCGCTTCGCTGCTCGGGCCTAATAAAAACAGGACACAATAAATCAGTGCAAATTAAAAACACAGCCAGAATAAAAGAAGGTAAAAGAGATTTAAAAAATGTTAAATACTAAAATACTAAAAGTTAAACATTAAAAGCCTTTTTAAATAAACAGGTTTTCAGTTTGGCTGTGAACAGAACCAGATCAGAGATGGCACGCAGATCATGGGGAAGAGTA
>NC_056510.1:43609152-43611065 GCF_014905685.2 Nematolebias whitei | reverse complement strand
ACACCCTGGACAGGTCTCCAGTCCATCACAGGGACACAGAGAGACAAACGAGACAAACAACCATTCACTCTCTCACTCACACCTAGAGACAATTTAGTCACCAATCAGCCTAACATGCATGTTTTTGGTCTGTGGGAGGAAACCGGAGCACCGGGACTTTGAAATATTGAAATTAAACAGTCCTGGGTACATTTTCTGGACAGTTGCACTCAAGACAAAACAAAAAAGGCAGAAGTATTAATTTTGTTTTGACTGAACTTATTTTTGAATTGAAGATTTAATATTCTCAGATATTTTCTTTAACCCATTCACAAATTCATTTACAAACTGTCATTACTGGCATATGCTACAGAAATGTCAATAGACACACAAGCTCCAATACATGTAATTTATATTAATATAACGATATGAACATTTTTCCTGATGGAAACAGTGACAGTGTATTTACTGATTGTGACCACTAGAGGGCAGTAAAACACCAGTCTGAGTGCCATCAAGGTGAAAACATCAACTGCAGAGCCAATGACAGAAATTAATGGCAAAATAAATAATTAAAAATGTTTTCTAAAGGTTTTATTTTGAAATAATTACCATTATTATTTTACCTTATGTCTGCCAATATTAGGGCCACTCAGCAGAAAAATAAATAAGGCCACCAAAAGGTGAAAGCAAACAATTGTTTGTGTTTGTGTGTGTGTGTGTCTGTGTGCGTGTGCGTGCGTGTGCGTGCGTGGGAGGGAGGGGGTTCTTGGGTAACCTAATAAAGGAAAGTAACAGTGATGGATACGTCATTGATCCTTTGCTTGGTAACTATGCATTATACCTTAAATAAGGTAAATGATCAAATGTGCTTGACTTTGTAAATTGTGCACGTACAGCAGATGGAAGACTGATTTAACTTGAGTCTTCTGTTGTTGTTTTTTTTGTCTTAAGGGATTTGGACCACTTCACAAACGATTGGCGGACTGATGTGATATTATACGTATTCTATAACCAGGCAAATCCCACTGAGATCACTGATCTCTTTTGCAAGGGAGGTCTGGACCTGAAGGCAGCCTGGCATGCATGTTTTTGGTATGTGGGAGGAAACAGGAGTACCCGGAGAAAACACACGCAAGCACAAGAAGAACATGCAAACTCCACACAGAAAGACTCCTGGTCCAACCGGGGATTGAATCTAGGACCTTCTTGCTGTGAGGCAACAGTGCTAACCACTGAGCCATCGTGCTGCCAGACCTTCATGTGCCACATGTTCTGATATCACATGATGAAAAGAAAAAGCAGCAGTGCAAAAAAAGTAACAAGTTTTTCAGTTTTCTATGAGCAATCTGTTACATATCCAAAAAATTTCAATCTGGTCCTCTGGACATTCAAAAAACAAGAAAACAAAACAAACAAAAAAATAAAACAAAGCAAAAAAAATGTAGAAACGTTTCGTCTCTCATCCAAGAGACTTCCTCAGTCTGAGGTGCTGTATTCAGCTCAGTCTCTTAAATAGCACCTTCTCAGGTCAGGGTGGATCAACCAGTTTTGCTGCTGACAACCAAAACCAGCTGATCACATGCTCAAGAAGGACCATCAGCCTAACAATGGGTCATTAGCACACTGATGGCTGTTTACTATTCACAGAGGGCTGAGTGATACTAGCAATCACAGCATTGTAAGAGGGGGACAGTTGAACCCGGAGGCCTCCACCCCTGTTTAATGATGGACGATTTCTTTTCACAAAGATGGCCTCCTTTACCCCTCTCTCAAACCATCGTTCCTCTCTGTCCAGGATGTGCACATCTTCATCCCTGAAAGAGTGACCGCTGGCCTGGAGATGAGTGTAGACCACAGAATCCTGGCCTGATGATGTTGATCTTCTGTGCTGGTCCATCCTTTTGGCCAGTGGCTGTTTAGTTTCCCCGATG
>NC_056510.1:43604726-43609052 GCF_014905685.2 Nematolebias whitei | reverse complement strand
AGGCCCTTTCCAAAAAATTTGAATATCATGGAAAAGTTGTTTAACTTCCATAATTCCATTCAAAAAGTTAATCTTTAATAGATGATAGATTCAGGACTCACAATTTAAACAATTTCAAGTATTTATTTGTTTATTTTTACATAATTTGGTCTTCCAGCTCATGAAACCCATGAAAACAGGATTTCAAATAATTAGAATACTGTGCAGACATCAGCCCACACTTCTCAGTTTTTGCAGAAAAAAAAGAAATAAATTAGGATCACAACAAATCAATCAAAATATGGTACTTTCAAAATGATATGTTAATCTTCAATACTTGGTTGGGAATCCCTTTGTCTTAATCTCTGCTTCGATGCAACATAGTTTAAAATCAGAGATGGATAATAGATTAACAAGTTTTCTAACACTTGATAACCATATAATCTATTTTCAGCTTCACTCGGGGGCAGCCATGAAGCCAAACATGGATATAATAAATTGAAACGCTGTTTTTCTACACAACGTTTGTTTCCTCTTTGCAATATTTTATCTTCAACAGTGTTCTGATCCACTCAGGATGTTCAGCTGTCTATCAGCTGAAAACAAAAGAAGAGAAGGTTGGAACTCTTACCAGAGTCACTGTTGGTAAAAGAAACATGGCAAAAGCTAATAAAACAATCTTACTTGTTGGTGAAGCTGGAGCAGGAAAATCTACTCTGATCAATGCTCTGGTCCTGATGCAAGTGGAGTTTGTGCATAAAGTCTGGTTTCAGATTGTAGAGGAGAAGGAAGGTCAGACATCAGATGTGATCATTTACGAGATCTTTGGTTTTGAAGGTAAAACTCTGCCCTACTCTTTGACCATCATTGATACTCCTGGATATGGAAACACCAAAGGGATCAAACATGATGGCGTCATTACTCAAAGATTATTTGACTTGTTTAGATCAGAAGATGGAATTCATGAAATCCATGCAGTGGGTCTTGTGATGAAAGCGACTGATAATCAACTGAGTGACAGACTATTATACAGCTTTGACTCAGTGATTTCTCTGTTTGGGGAAAACTTGCGAAGTAACACTGCAGCTGTAATTCCCCATTCAGATGGAGAGACGCTGAAATGGCGCTTCAAGCTCTTGAAGCTGCAAACATTGGTTGTGCGAAAAATGAGAAGAATCAACCTTTTCACTTCATGTCTAATACCTGTCAGAAAGAACAACGAACAGAGGAAACAAAGTTAGCTCTAGAAAATGCATGGAGAGTGACCAAAAGGGCCATGAGTAAATTCACAGCTTTTCTTCATGAGACCTCACCTCAACAGATACAAGCAATGACTGGCTTCAACTCCCACATACGACTGTCAGCCAATATTCACGATCTCCAAGACCGAATCAAACTGGTTGAACTACAGCAGACAGAAATCAAACAGATTCAAGAAGCTCTAGGGAAACACAAAGAAGAGATGAAGACTAAAATGTTTACCATAGAGCTTGATGAGGTCTACAAAGATAAAGAACCTATCAGTTGTGACTTGATGTTTTTGAAAACAGCCGTTTGCTGTTCTGTCTGTAAGGAGATCTGTCAGTATCCAGGATGCACAATGGCCCAGGATCCTGCTCACTGTGAGGTCATGGTATATGGCAGCTGCACCGTTTGTAGCAACAAGTGTCCTGCATTTGTCCATGTGAAAGAACAATGGAGATATGTGACAAAGACAAGAAAAGTGCAGAGAACCCAAGAAGAAAACTTAAAGATATACGAGAAGAAGTCTGACACTAAGAACGTGAAACTTTCAGACATTCTGGAAAAGGAAATAGAAAACTTAAACATAAAGAAATCACATTTGGTAGAATATTCCTACCAACATGTTATCAAACTGGAACAGGCTGTCCATCCATCCATCCATTATCTTTACCCGTTTATTCCATTTTGGGTCACGGGGGTCGCTGGTGCCCATGTCCAGCAATTACTGTGCGAGGGGCGGGGTACACCCTGGACGGGTCGCAAGTCCATCACAGGGCCACATAGAGACAAACGAGACAAACAACCATTCACTCTCTCACTCACACCTAGGGACAATTTAGAGTTACCAATCAGCCTAACATGCATGTTTTTGGTCTGTAGGAGGAAACCGGAGTACCCGGAGAAAACCCACGCATGCACGGAGAGAACATGCAAACTCCACCCAGAAGGCCCCTGGACCGGGGTTTGAACCAGGGGCCTGTTCGTTGAGAGGCAGCAGTTCTACCAGTTGCGCCACCGTGCTGCCCTGGAACAGGCTGTCCTGAAAATTAATTCACTTCCCACATACATCCCTTTGAGCTTCTTTATTGAGAAGATGAAGGAAAAAGGCGACAAAAAGAAGCTCCAGAGACTACAGGATATAGACAGTCAAATGGATGACGAAGCCAAAGCAATGCTCCAGTGCAAGTACGTTCAATTTGTTATTTGTTGTTATGTCATATCACTAGAAGTGGTTAAGGTGAACAACATTATGTTGATAAGCAAATAAATTCTGTAGATAAGCATGTCAGTACTAGTCACCATAAAATAAAATAAATTGTTTAGTTATTAATGTAATTCAAATTTTTAGTTGAGTAACTTTAGTAAGCAAAAACAGTCTGCTCCTTTATGAAGTGATGTTTTTGTCTAATAATTTTTAATAGTTTGTCATTTATCAGGTGTGACATCAGTTATAGAGTGCAAGTGTGAAAAGGGAAAAGTCTTCATCCAGCTAGGTTAATAACTAGCCAAACAATGTTGTTTGTCATTTTTCAGGCTTATTTAACACTTATTGACAGTATGATGAATATGTCATACCTGTGTGAAAGATTGTTGCAAATAAAATTTTAAAATTCAAAAATACTTTAATAATACCAAAGGGAAATTAAATGTTATTGTAACTCATCATCCTGGTTGCATTAAAGTTGTTATAGATGCTAATGGCTGTGGGCAGGAAGGATCTCTTGTAGCGGTCTGTCTTACAGCAGATCTGAAGAAGCCTCTGACTGAAGACACTCTGTTGTTGTATGACAGTCTGATGAAGAGAGTGCTCAGGGTTGTCTGTAATGTTCTTCATTTTATGAAGAATCTTTCATTGTACAATCATCTCCAAAGGTTCTAGAGGAGTCCCCAGAACTGAGCCAGCCTTCTTTATGAGCTTGTTGATCTTTTTTAAGTCACTTGCTCTGGTGCTGCTCCCCCAGCAGATGATGGCAGAAGAGATAGTGCTCTCTACAACAGACTTATAGAAGATATGCAGCATCTTGCTGCAAACACTGAAGGACTTCAGCTTCCTCAAGGAGTATAATAATACTTCTTGGACCTTCTCAATCCCACTGGCACGTCTTCCATGGAGGAAGCTGAGTTAGGGGACTTCGTGGTTGGTCTGTCCATAACCGAGGGTAAAGAGCTGATCCAGTGTTCCACAGCCAGGACAGTACCCACATTGTTTCTCCTGAATCTCAGGTTCAACCAATGATCTGACTCACTTTTTCAGTACCCATGAATAGACCTTACCAGGAAGGCTAAAGAGAATTATGCCCCTTAATTAGAGCACACTTTCCGGTTGCTCTTTTTGAAGAGGGGAACCACCATTCCAGTCTGCCAATCCAGTGGTACTGCCCATGATGTTCATGCGATGTTACAAAGGTGTGTCAACCAAGACAGCCCCACTACATCCAGAGCCTTAAGGAAATCAGGGTGAGTCTCATCCACTCCTGGAGCACTGCCACCGCAGAGCTTTTTTTACTACCTCAGTGACCTCACCCTCACTAGGGTCCTTGAGGGGCCATGGAATTTTGCCCATCTAGTCTACAAGTGTTTTGTGGACTTGGAAATGACTTTCAACTGTGTTCCTTGGGGTACACTTTAGGGGTGCTCCATGAGTATGGGATTGGGGGCTCGTTGTTACGAGCTGTTCTGTCTCTATACAAGTGGTGCGAGAGTTTGGATTGCATTGCCTGTAGTAAGTTGGACCCCTTCAGGGTGGGAGTTGGTCACTGCCAGGGTTGCCTGTTGTCACCAATTCTGTTCATAACTTTTATGGACAGACTTTCTTGGTGCAGTCAGGGGGTGAGGGGATTCTGGTTTGGTGGCCTCAGGATTCCATCTCTGCTCTTTGTAGATGATGTGGTCCT
Source organism: Nematolebias whitei (assembly GCF_014905685.2). Classification (NCBI taxonomy): domain Eukaryota; kingdom Metazoa; phylum Chordata; class Actinopteri; order Cyprinodontiformes; family Rivulidae; genus Nematolebias; species Nematolebias whitei. Next base: position 43,604,934 of record NC_056510.1, on the reverse strand, counting down.
GTTGGCATCATCCTACCATGACCTCCAGCTCTCACTGGAGTGGTTTGCAGCTGATTGTAAAGTGGCTGGGATAAGAATCAGCAATTCCATATCTGAGGCCATGGTCCTCAGTCAGAAAGTGTGGATTGCTCTCTTTAGGTAGGGTAAGGCTCTGCCTCAAGTGTCACAACAGACTGAACCCAGAGTAGTACGAAAACCAGGAATAAGC
>NC_056510.1:43602583-43604626 GCF_014905685.2 Nematolebias whitei | reverse complement strand
GGATGAAGATGTTCACATCCTGGACAGAGAGGAACGATGGTTTGAGAGAGGAGTAAAGGAGGCCATCTTTGTGAAAAGAAATCGTCCATCATTAAACAGGGGTGGAGGCCTCCGCGTTCAACTGTCCCCCTCTTACAATGCTGTGATTGCTATTATCACTCAGCCCTCTGTGAATAGTAAACAGCCATCAGGTACTAATGATCCATTGTTAGGCTGATGGTCCTTCTTGAGCATGTGATCAGCTGGTTTTGGTTGTCAGCAGCAAAACTGGTTGATCCACTCTGAGACGGTGCTATTTAAGAGACTGAGCTGAATACAGCTCCTCAGACTGAGGAAGTCTCTTGATGAGAGACAAAACGTTTCTAAATTTTTTGTTGTTTTGCCTTGTTTTGTTTTTTGAATGTCCAGAGGACCAGATTTAACTTTTTTTGATTTTTCTACCTGGATTATTGAGCATGCATCAGGATATATCTATAAGACATTCTTGCATCTATAATAATCTAAAAAAGTTAAATCTGGTCCTCTGGACATTCAAAAAATGAGGGGCGGATGATCATTGTCCCTTCCTCTGTGAGAGCAGACCTCCGACTCTGGGGAAACACCTTGTTTTTGTCAGAGGGAGTCCCTCTCAGCAGACCCACGTCACACGGGTCAGTCTTCACGGACGCGTCGCTGTCAGGCTGGGGGGCGGGGACATGCCTATCTCAAGCAGTAGGAGCGCTGTGGCCCCACTACACATCAGCCCACATCAATGTTTTGGAGTGTCGCACAGTACTGAATATGATTCAACACTTTGCTCCCGTGCTACAGAATCAACACGTGTTGATTCACACAGACAACATGATGACTGCTGCGTACATAACCATCAAAGGGTGTGCGTTCAGCCCAGATGTTACACATTGCGCGAAAGCTACTGTGTTGGGCTCATCAAAACCTGCTCTCTATTAGAGCGGTTTACATATCCGGTGTTCTGAACAGAGGAGCAGATGTGATGTCCAGGGGCGGCCCACGTCACGTGGACCAGACCCTCCATCCAGATCTGATGTTTTCAGACGTGGCAGAAGTTGGCAAAGCAGCTGTGGACCTGTTTGCGACGCGAGAGAACGCTCAGTGTCAACTATGGTTTTCCCTGAGCCCGCGAGACAATCCATCGCTGGGGGGGGACGCATTTGCTCACAGCCCGTGGCCCAAAACGCTTTTGTACGCGTTTTTTCCCCACCTCCTCTGTTTTTACGGTTCCTGAACCGAGTTCAGGAGGAGGGATTGACAGCTCTCCTGGTGGCTCCCGAGCGTGTGAACGCACCATGGTTCCCAGGCCTGCAACGTCTGTTGTCGGGTCGCCGTGGAACTGCCGTGGAGGGAGGATGCTCTCCTTCAGGCAGGAGGAGCGATCAAGAGTTACCCAGAAATAGGTCAGCACCTGTGGGTCTGACCGCTGAGCGGTCCCACTTAGAGAGGATGGGTCTCCCTCAGGAGATAGTGTGCACAATTCAAGATTCACGTGCTGCATCTACCACAGTTCTGTACACATCAAAGGGGACGGCTTTTCAGCGCTGGTGTACAGAGAAAGGTTCAGAGGCCACCTCATGCCTTTTAGGCGGCGTGTTGTCTTTCTACACTAGCTGATGGATAGGAAGTTGGCATTCAGTACGTTTTAACGTACGTTGCAGTCATCTCTTCCTGCCACAAAGGTTTCGGAGACAGAACAGCTTTTAATCACCCGCTGATGAAGCGTTTTTTTCTAAAAGGTGTTCAGAGACGCAGGCCTGCTTCACGTCCACTTGCTCCACAGTGGGATTTAACGCTGGTCCTGCGAGTCCTGATCAAAGCTCCAATTGAGCCTCTGGATCAGGTTTTCACTTAAAATTCTTGTCTCTTAAACAGCCCTGCTGCTGGCTTTAACACCCGCTAAGAGGGTAAGTAATTTATCTGCCCTCTCTGTTGCTTCGTCATGCCTTAGAATTTAGGCTGACGGGCAGCTCAGCTGATTTAAGACCGAACCCAGCTTTTATGCCTAAAACATCACGAGCTCTTTTAAATCAA
>NC_056510.1:43590023-43602483 GCF_014905685.2 Nematolebias whitei | reverse complement strand
CCCCCCCACAGATCAGAAGAGGAAGCATCTTTTCATCTTCTCTGCCCGGTGCGGGCGTTGATGTGTTACATAGCGCGCACAGCTGCAATGCGTTTCAAACTCAACAATTGTTTGTGCATTATAGAGATGCTTCTGCAGGTCGCCCGTTATCCATCCAGCGCTTGTCACACTGGCTGTGTGAGGCTTTTTCTGAAGCCTACAGAGCATCAGATTTAGAGCCTCCTGTCAACCTCTAAGCACACTCGACCAGGGGTATCGCATCTTGGACTGCTCTGCATAATGGTATGTCAATGCAGGACATTTGCACTGCGGCTGCATGGTCAACACCCTGCTCATTTATTCGCTTTTACCTACGTAATGTAACGGTTCGTTCCATGACACATTCTGTCCCTAGTGCTCTAACAGAATGAATATTGTTGTTCTCATGGAACTCTGTTTAAGCTCACTTCTGTCTGCATGCATTACAGTGTGAGATGTTGTTATCAGTCACAGTCGTGTCTATGATTTTGGTTCTATTGTCACTAATCAGTTCATGACTATTGTTACCAATCAGTTCATTTGATCAATAATCAATTCATGGACATTAATCTGTTTATACTGTTCAGCCATGAACCAGTTGGTTCATGTCCCCCCCCCCCCTCTTTTCAATTTCTTCTTCCCGTTGAAAGTTTTCCGGGGCATTCATGCTTGTCAGAACGCATAGTTACACAACATGCGTCTGTGCATGGCACATAATTACGCAATGCGTAGTTATGCACACGGGGAGCTGAGTGACAAGACGTTTTTTGGGCAAGCTTCCGCTTCTTACTGTGTTCGAATGGGCCCAGTGAGGCGAGGACCACATCCGCTTCGCCCTTAACCCATCAGCGACAGCCTTAAAGGGCGAAGCCTATATGACATAGAACGTTGGTTACGTACTGTAACCCCAGATTCTATGAATATAGGCGTAGCCCTTTAAGCGTCGGGCCTCACTGGCTCCTAAATGGCTGAAGAAAAAAGCTATTTTGGGAGCCGATTTCCCGCTCTTAACGTAATTTATACGGACCGGGTGGGGCCCACACAGCAGGTGGGCGTGGACTAAATTTTTTCAGTGCTTATGCTCTGCATAACGGGATAAACCCATCAACGACAGCCTTAAAGGGCTACGCCTATATTCATAGAATCTGGGGTTACAGTACGTAACCAACGTTTCAGATAGAAACTCCCCCCCAGCCATAGTCCATGATAAGTGATGGTGCAATGTTTATCAGCCAGCCTTGGTAGAGCTTTGACACAAGTCCACAGATGTCTTGGGGAAGGGAACGGGTAGTTGGAGTAGAGCATCTTGTTCACATAACATCCAGAAGAATTTGAGATAGTCATCCTTCCAAGGCTGACAAGGGTGTGCCAAATTCAGATAACTGTTGTATTGGGTCAGGCCGACTCCGTTAATTTTTGTCTGACTTACAGTCTCATTGGTACATCTCAATGGTGATTCCAAACAGCCTAATTTGTGATCAGTATCGCCGAGCTTGTAACTGCTCCAAGGTCATTTCCTTCCGGCCAGCGAGATTCAGGAGCAGTAAATAGGCTGCGATTCGCAGCAACTATCGTGTCCAGCTTATGGTTCAGCTCACACAATATTTGAGTCTGAATGTTCACAGCATGGTACATCCCCTCACACAGGTCAGGCAGCTTCACAATGGTCAGACCAGCTGCCGATGTTTTTCAAATTTGTTGATATGCCAGGTAACCACCAACTCCAAAAAGCAGAAATCCTGTTATCATAAATCCAATCATGTATGCATCTTCAACATCCTCAACCGACAATATGGACAGGCGCATGATCTTCCACTGCCCCAGGAATCCATCGTGTTATACTGCAAGTGTCTTGTCGGAGCAGGAGGGCGCTCCTTCGTCCTCTCTTCTTTTCAAGAAGATTTGATCAATTGTGTTGACAGACCAGCTGACCAGATCCATAATTTACAATTCGGAAGTTATGCAAAGAGAGGCTCCAAAAGGTTCAAAGGACAAATAGCAGAAGCAGTGGAAGGAGCCATAGAAAAAGTGTCCACCTTCACTGAGAGCAAGAAGGAAAAGAATTGCAGAACCTGCAAAATATCCTGATTCATGCTCAATAATCCAGGTAGAAATATCCAGAAAAGTTAAGTCAGGTCCTCTGGACAGTTTCTTTTTGTTGAAACATTTCGCCTTTCATCCAAACGACTTCATCAGTCTGAGGAGCCACAACAAACTCAGTCTTATAAATAGAACCTTCACAGTGGGTCAACTGGTCGGATGGTGCTCAGATGGTTCCTGGAGTTTGCCCTCTCCCCTGCCGACTCATTCGAGGCAGTTTCTTTTCAACAAAAAGAAACTGTCCAGATGACTTGACTTCACTTTGTTGTATAGAACCTGCAACTGTTATCTCACACAGAATTTGAACTGCAAAAGTGTTTTTCCAAACAAATTTGTTGCATAGCTGAACATGCTCTATTTTAATGGACCTCATTCTGTCCATGGTGTGAATTTGTTTCACAGAAAGCACAAGGTGCATTCCTTCATTTGTTATTCCCTTTTAAACAGGTGCATCAGGAGTTGGAGTAAATGAGCTGAGGAAAAGACTCATCAAACTGAACCCTTCAACCTTCCAGGGACCTGTACCCCGTATGTGATCTCCATGTATTTAAGACATCAGTCATTAAAAAAAGTTTCAGTTTGCTGTTCATCTAACTTTTAAGGGCAATCAAAGATCATTAAAAAGAAGTGAAGGTGTCATTTGGTATCATACCTTGGTACGTCTGAGCCACAGAGAGTTTTCTTTGAGTCTGGTTAGATCAGAGGTTGAACTCGTCACCTGCTGCTCTAATGCCAGTGATGAGTTCAGTTTCAGCTTAAACTGAGTCAAAAGCAGTCAATTTACCAATATTTTTAATAGGATACTAAATAGAAAAGTCAGACCAACACAACATTTATATATCACTATAGTTCTTGAAGCACTGCTGAATCATTTTTAAAATGAATGCATTGTCAAATCACACAATATTAAAAATTACACTGTCATTTTAAAAGTCACCCAGTGCCCCACTTTTGGAAGCAAATCAAATGTTGGTGTTTTATTTTAAAAGGTTTAACCACAATGCATATTTTATTTAGGAATACCCTTTTTATGTTTAAAAAAAAAATTATTTTATCAATTAATCCATAAAATGTAACTTAAATTAATAATAATGATAATAATAATAAATGAATAGATAAAACAGACGATTTTGAGACAAAAAGTAATTAGAAAAATTTCAGAAAAATACCAAATGAGAAGTGTTCTATGTTAACTTCAAATCATGTCAACAATTTTATTGTTTTTATCATTTAATTCATAAAGTGCAACTTAAATGAAATTCTTAATATTATTATTATTATTATTAATAATAATAATATATGAATAGATAAAATGGGCTATTTTGAGTCAAAAAGTAATTATCGTAGAAAAATTGCTGAAAAATATACAAATTAGTATTTTATGTAAACTTCAAATTATGTGAACAATTTAAGTTGGCCCCATTTTACATAATGAACCAGTAAATGACCATAAAAGTGAAACTTAAGGATTGCACTCATGTTTCATTGTCTGTGTAGACACCACTCGTCCAATGAAAGAGCAGGAACAGACCGGAAGAAACTACCACTTTGTTACGAAAGAGCTGTTTGAATACATGGTCTGCAACAACAGGTGCATTTCTATGCTTTTAATTTGTCCATGGACATTTTATATGATCATGTTTACTTTATGTACTATATTTTTTCATGTATAATATAATTTCTGTTTTTAGATTTGTAGAGTACGGGGACAGTAGGGGCCACATGTATGGAACAAGCATGGATGCCATTGATGAGGTGCTAAAACTTGGACAAATGTGCATCATGGATGTTGAACCACCTGTGAGTTTATTGACTGATCAAACCAGAGTTAACATGTTAACATAAATCCTCATGTTGCTGTGTGGCTAGACTTTCTGTCACGTTACCATATGTCTACCTTCCCTCATCTAAAGTTAACTTTTTGATATTAATTGTAATTTTCTGTGAAAACTTGGGTAAAAACAAGTCGTTTCTTAATTCATTTTCAGAGCATTCATTTGTTACGGTTGAGAAACCTGAAGCCGTATGTGATATTTATCAAAGCCCCCAGTCCAGAAAGACTGAGACAAACACGACGAAATGCAAAAATTATTACCAGCTTCACCATCAACAGAGCCTTCACAGTAAGACCACCATTTATATTTTATTTTATTCTGTTTCTGTCAGTTCTTATCTGGTTAAATCTGGTTATTCGATAAATAATGGAAAAATAATAATGAACCAATAATTCAAAAGGACAATGTCAAGTAAGAACTGTAATTCAGAACTGAAAAATTATATTAAAAAACCTGTCATTTTTGTAGGAGGAAGACTTTACAGAACTGGAGGTGACTTCACAGCTCATTGAGGCTAAATACAAACAGTTTTTTGACAGCACTGTGGTGAACGACGACTTACAGGACGCCTGCATGCAGCTCTGCTCCATCATCCAGCAGGCGCAGACCGAACCTCAGTGGATACCTGTCAGCTGGCTTCGAACTCAGGACGAATGAAGAGAATGTGCAAAAGAAGTGAAATAAAGATATATATATATATATATATATATATATAAACAAGGATAAAAAAGAAAAACACAGAAACTTGCAAATCTGCCAAAAGAAAAATGAAGGGAAACAAACGTGGAAACAATAAAAAAAGCGAAGCTGAGGGGTGAAAAATGAGAACAGTAGAAACCAATGATTTTCTTCTTTGTATTCTGCAACATGTCATGATAAAACATTAATTTGATGATGATATGAAATAATAAGGAATGGAAACTTAGAAAATAAAGAAATACAGAGGTAAATAGAGAGAATAAACGCCTCTTCAGTTCAATTCGTCTCAGTTCTTATAGATGTGAAAACAAAAAGAAAAGTGCTTTTGTTTAGGGCTTGAGACTTCGCTGAAGGTGGACTTTGTTAGGGAATTTTTGGTCAAAGGTTATGGATATTTTTATTACTAGAGCTGAGAATCATAACTCTGCCCATGAACCGTATGTTTGGGTAAGCAGAGAGAGCTGGATGAGGAGCTGAGTGAGCTGCAGCTGTCAGCCAAGGACAATTCCAGGTTCTGTGAGCTCGGCTGAACTGATAAGGATATAAAAGCAATCTGAGAAGGTGGCTCGGGGCAGATTGTAGTGACTGATCTTCATGTGTGTACTTTATGTATCTTAATGTAACCTGTCCTGACAGTCTGACCTTGCAAGTAAATACTGTGAAAACTCGTCTCTTGCCGTTGAGTGCAGTTCTTTTTGAGTAAACTAACAGGCCTAAACACTAACGAAGACATCCTAGACTCACATGTAGCCACTAAGGTAGGCCTTGCACTAATATCCAACAACCACCTAGGAAGGCTTCAAGGTAACACCATCAGTCAATGTGCCAGATTTTCTGAGGCAAATTGGTTATTATTGCAGCAATGCTTCCAAAAAAGTCTAACCTAGTTACAGAAGAGGTAGGTGACATTAAAAAAATCTCTTGACTTGTTGACAGAGGAGGTGTCTGTTGTTAAACAACAACAAAAGATCATACTGACCTTGGTGGAGGAGGTTACAATATTGAGGTTACAGAACATAAAAGACAAGAAGATTGTGTCACAGGAGAACCATGTTGCTGAGCTGGAGCAATATGCCAGACTGCATGACATCATAGTAACTGGATTAAAAATCAGACCATATTCCTGCATGGGCAGTGACAACAATGGATAACGAAGAACCAAATGAGCAAGATGCTGACTCTGTTGAGCAACAAGTAACAGGATTTACACTGAACCGACACCAAATTGAAGCCTGCCACCCACTTCCACAAAGAAATAAAATGGACAAACCAGCCGTAATAATGAGGTTTGTACAAAGAAAACACAAGATTGAACTGCTGAAACAAGGTAAAAAGCTGAAAGGTACAGATGTTTACTTGAATGAACATTTGACAAAAAGAAATGCAGATATCGCCAGAGAAGCTCGGCTCCTAAGAAAACAGAAAAAAAATACAAGCTACATGGACAACAAATTGTGTAGTAGTAACGTACGTACGTACGCCACCAATGTAGTATGACAATATAGGGAAATATATTCATACTTTTCACGAGTTCCTCATCTTTCTGACTGTGTAAATGTCGTGCATTGAATTTTAACAGAAATGCGAACGAGAGACGTTATTATCTTTGACCCATCAAATGAATGCGGTCATTTATTTTCAGAATCAAAGTTTAACATCAAACATTTACATTAATTTGGCAAAATATGAAAATAATAACAGACAAGTTTCACAAATAATGAGCTTCAATCACGCGGCGGTGATTGAGGACTTTGCTTCAGATATTTCTAAAATATCTGTACTGATTTTATGAGAAAGCAGAGTTTAAGATGAAATGGAGATTTATCTTACAGAGAGATATGTGAGGGAATTAATCTGTTATGACCAGAACGTGCACGCTCCATCAGATATCAGCTGGCCTCCGGTACACTTAGTCGAAAATAGAACCCTCTACCTGGTTGACGATGGAATCAGCGTCGGAGTAGGTTCCTTTCTGACTCTTTCAGCGTCTCCGTGAGAACTGCCAAACCCTCAGAGAGTCGTACGTGGTGTTTAAACAGAAATTATAATCCCAACATCGTCACTGCATTCTGTATTCCAACGGAAGCACTCTGGGCTTCAGACATCAGAGTTTTCCCCATCAGACATCAGAGTTTTCAGACTCTAGAACTTCTTCAGAACCTCCATCACTCTGAGACTCTTACTCTATCACTCCCAGACTCTTGCAACTCCTAGTGAACTGGGAAGTTGCCACATTTTAAATGGGTCGACTTCCGGGTCATTTGAGAGCTTTTGATTGGTCTATGGACCAGGAAAAGGTGTGGTTTGTGATGTAAGATGTTATCATAAGTCGAGGTCAGAGAATGAGATTGTTCAACAACTAACAGAAAGATAATTGCAGAAAAACCAGACTTCGTGGCGTCTCCCTCTTATTATCTTCTGAAAAAGTTTAAACATGACATTTTTCCTCGGTAAACATTTTAGTTGACCGAAACCGACCTTTAACATACTTACAAACTTGGCTCATTTCAGACAGAAAATCAAGAAATGCATATTAACCTGATTTCTTCTTTGAATGAGGAATAAAAATCATTACTTACTGTTTATGTAAAATAAAAATGAGTAGTTCTCTTCAACCTGTAACATTGAGTGAACTAACACAATTTGATTATCAAACATTTGTAAAACAGTGATGATCATAGAGAATTGTCTTTTCTGCTTGATTAATTCAAGAAAGAAAGTCACCAGATGGCTCGAACTGTATTCCTGGATGCAGATCAATGAAATAACAGTCTCAGTTCATCTGATCAAGATTTGAGGTTCAGATCAGGTTCACTACAATTGCAAAATCTTTATCATATTAAATGGAACACTGGAAGAAGCCAAGATACTAGTTATTAAGAGTACGGAGGAGCCGAATAAGTACATTTGAACAATGTGGTTGGAAATAGAGGTAACACTGTAAGCACATACATAACAAACATGAATAGAATTGATACAACTGCTTTTGGTCACGACAACACAGGACAAGAGTTAAACTCATATGATCAGTTGAAATTATCACCATTGGACCATACTGACGACACACAAAGATTTTGGAAATGATTTTGACATTTTTTTTCCACCATAGTGTAGGGGAACACCACCTCAGAAAAAAACACCTCATCTCAGAAAACAAGTAGATGTGCTTGCGAAGAAGAAGTGCTTGTAGAAAAAGTGAAACTTAACTGTAGGTGTGTTTCAGATTTACTTTAGTTCACCTCTCAGAATAGGGATGGTCCTAACTTCTGTCATGTTTTATAAAATCTAAAGTCCCATTTTCTCTGTCTGCCTTTAAAAGTTACTCTTTCAAAAGAGACAAATAAGACAAATGATTATCAAAAAGGAGTATTAACCCGAGGATGGGTTCCCATGAAGATAACACATTTTAAAGAACCCTTTGTTTAATGACATTTACTTTCCAGGGGATGGACAGTGACACCTTTTGGAGAAACACTGCCTGCTATTAACTCCAAAATGTAATTTTCTGTTTTATTTTCAGACCTGAATGTTTATTCATGAAAATGTGTGTTTTAAGTAATCTCTCTTTAAGATAATCATTTGTCTTATTTGTCTCTTTTGAAAGAGTAACTTTTAAAGGCAGACAGAAAAAATGGGACTTTAGATTTTATAAAATAGGACCATCCGTCTTCCGAGAGGTGAACTAAAGTCAATCTGAAATACACATACAGTTAAGTTAAGTTTCACTTTTTCTACAAGCACTTCTTCTTCGCAAGCACATGTACTTCTCAACTTCTGCTACATGCTTCTGGAGCTCAGAACTGAAGAAAACTCACTTTCTGCATGGAAGAGAAGCATCCTTTCTGCATAGAGACGGGACAAAAGACACTGAAGAAAGAAACCCTGCAGAACCAGAACATCACGCCGCAGAGTGGTAAATCCCAGCTTACTTCAGAGCCAGTGGCCAGACCTTCGTCCCTCCAACTGATGATAGGTGACTTTTGAGGAAAAATCAGCCTCTCAGTCGCTGAAGCATCTCAGGCCTTGCTGGTATCATTTTAAGCAGCTATGGAACATTCTGACATCTCGTTCTGGTGAGAGAGACTCTTCAATGTACCTTCTGGTGATCATACATCACAATAATCTTATTAGACAACTACAGCTCACTTTAGACACAATTGTAACTACTCCACAAACAGAACTAGTCCAAAATCAGTCTTTTTAGGTCTCACTGATTTGAATAATCAATTAGACCTTTGATACAAAGCTATTTTGTTATTTAGTTAATTTTGTCATGCATAATCTTCATCAGACAGATTATTATTTTTGTAATAAAATACATAAAATCAACTAAATTTGTGATTATTTGTCACAATCCTCACAGTTGGAACCCATTTGCAGGGAGGCGAGCGAGGCAGGAGTTTAAATAAAAATAATTTATTTTAAACAACAAAACAAAAGGGTGTCGGTGCAGCAAAACTTACTTTGGCAAAACAGGATCACAAACAAGGCTGAACAGGACATCAGGGTACACAGGCAGAGCAGATCATCAGGTGGACAAAAACAGACAGGACAGAGGAGGACTGAGATGTCTGTGAATACAGAACAACAAGAGCACAAAAAGCAGAGTGGGGAACACAAACACAAACCGAAACAGGAAATGGTACAATCCTTACATTATTTTGGCATATCTGTGTGCTGGGCCAGATTTTAGCAGGGGCTTACCGGGGCTGCAGCCCGGGGCCCCGGCATTTCGGGGGCCCCGAAGGATGTTTTATGTTTTTGTGAATTGATAGTGTCAGAATTTAATCAATGACTATGATGATTTTGACAGCACCAATGAAAAATGTTCCAATTTGTTCTGTCAAACGTCCATCTTTAATGCTTGCTTGTTATTGGTCCACTTTTGACGCATCTTACGCATTGCGGAGGAGCGTCAGGGAATATTATTTTACAATGGCGGACAACAGAAAATATGACAGCGGAGCGCAAAAAAGAAGAAAGAGAAAAGAAAAAGAGCATCGCGACAAAGAGGCGACAAACAAAATGCCTAAACTGACAGGCTTTTTTAAACCTGTTAGCGGAGATGGAGCAGAAACGTTCCCCCCCCCCGCTCCTCAAACTCTTAGCTTTGCTAACACCGGCACTACGATCCCGCCAGAACCTTTAACCGTGACTGAGTCGGTGGCTGGACTGGCATCTGTGGAGTCAGAGTCGGTGGAAGCGGGATCTTCTTCAGCAGATGGAAAGACGACTGTGGATCCGTACAGTACCGATCCCGCGCATTGGGGGGAAATTGACGAGTCCATGCGGGCTTACTGGGCTGAGCGAGGACCGGAGAGCTGTCAAAATATGAATGTTAGCTTTCAAGCATCGGAACGGGTGTACAAGCATCAAAAGCGTCACTTCTCCAAATCTCACTTTAAACGCAAGATGTTAAATGGTGAGTACATCGAAAGACCGTGGCTGCTCTACTCTCCATCCACCGGAGCTGCGTTTTGTTTTGCATGCCGCATTTTCAGCAATGCTAATACTCAGTCAAGCTTTGAAACTGGTTTCAGTGACTGGAAGCACGCAACTGTACGCATGAAAGAGCACGAAAACAGCGAACAACATAGAAAAACAATGCTGACATATGTTTCACTTGCAGCAGCCAGCGGGAGGATAGACACAGAACTGCAGAAACAATTTGAATCTGAGTGTTCATATCGGACTGAAGTGTTGAGAAGAGTTGTGTCTGTTGTCAAGTTTTTAGCAGAGAGGGGACTGGCTCTTAGAGGAGCCAGTGACATATTTGGCCGAACTGATAATGGGAATTATCTGGGAATACTGGAGTTAATCAGCGAGTTTGATCCTTTTCTGAAGTCTCACATAGAGAAATATGGAAATGCAGGATCAGGGAAACCCTCATATCTTTCTTCCCAAACATGTGAGGAATTTATTCAGCTGATGGGTGATCGTGTTCTATCAGAAATAGTGAGTGAAATAAAAATGGCAAAATACTTCTCAATCTCTGTTGACTCCACGCCAGATGTGGCACATGTTGATCAGTTAACATTTGTGTTAAGATATGTGTCACCTGAAGGACACTCACAGGAACGTTTTCTGAAGTTTCAACCAATTGAAAGTCATACTGGGGAAGCTTTATGTGCGTCTGTACTCAAGGTTTTGGAAGAGATGGGGATTGACATTGCAAACTGCAGGGGGCAATGCTATGATAATGCTGCCAACATGTCAGGAGTATATAAAGGACTACAAGCACGTATGAAAGAACTCAACCCACTAGTTGAATGGGTTCCATGTGCTGCACATACCCTGAATTTGGTTGGAGTTAATAGTGTTAACTGCTGTTTTGAGACAGCTGATTTTTTCCAGTTTGTGCAAAACTTATTTAACTTTTGCTCCAAGTCGACAGCAAGGTGGAAGGTGGTAACAGATGGACTGCAGCCTAATGCAAACAAGCGCATTGAAACATTGAAGTCCCTTTCGAACACTAGATGGGCTGCACATGCAGATGCCACACAGGCAGTGCATATTAACTATGCAAACATTCAAAAATCATTGAAGAATATTGTAAATGACACAAACCAAAACGCAGCAATAAGAAATGAAGCAAGATCACTTGATAAAAAAATGGACAAGCTTGAAACAGCTTTTATGTGTACATTTTGGCATAGCATTTTGCAGCGCTTTGAAAAAGCAAGTGCAGCTTTGCAGTCTGTGGAACTGGACTTGTGTACAGCTGTGGATTTGGTGGGATCCTTGCGGGAGTACATTGGAGGTCTGAGAGATCAATTTGATAGGTTTGAGTCTCAAGCAAAGAAGTTGTCTCCAACAGTTTCACAGGCTTACAGAGTTACTGGTCGAAGATCAAAGACTCCAAAAACATTTTTTGGAGAGAGCGCCACCTCAGAGGTTGACTTATCAGCTCAACAAAAGTTCTCCACCAGTGTTTTTTTGGTAGTTGTTGCCAGATTGCTTTCTGAAATCGATCCCAGGTATGTTGCATATGATAACCTCAACAACACTTTTGGCTTCCTGAACAATTTTTCTGGTGTTACTGTTCCAGAGCTAAGAAACAAAGCATCTCATCTCCATAGTAAATATTCATCTGACTTGGAGATGGACTTTGTGGAGGAAATTGTCCAGTTTAAAGATTTTATTCGTGATAAAGGCATCACATCTGCTCCATTGCTTTTACAATTCAATAGGGAAAAGAAACTGCAGGACATCTTCCCAAATGTGGATATTGCTTTCAGGCTTTACCTGACATTTCCTGTCACAAATGCAAGTGGTGAGCGATCATTCTCCAAGCTTAAAATAGTTAAAAATAGACTCAGATCCACAATGGGACAGGAAAGACTGAACCATTTGACTCTCATGTCTATTGAGAGTGATCTAGTGAGAAAGTGATCTTGTGATCTTGTCAAGGAATTTGCAGCAAAAAAATCCAGAAAAGCGGGCAACTTTTCAAATTTCACATCAGACTAAGGCTTAAATGTCTGATAACCCTTTCACTCATTACTGAAAGGGCTTGGTATTACTGCTTAGGGCAGGGATGTCCAAACTTTTTGACATGAGGGCTAAAATTGTTATGTTGAAAGAACTTTGGGGCTGTAAAATAATTTGAAAACAAACTTGGTCTTTTTTAAAGTTTATCTGCTAAATTAAAGTAAAAATTTAAATGATTGTAGATACAAGACAAAGATTTTGCATGTCTGCATTATGAGACAGGCTCAAAGTTTCTAACTTTTCAGGGTTGAGTATTGTTTTCTTATTTGGGTTACATGGTTTGCGTTTGAGTAAATGTAGGTTGTGTTTGTGGTTCT
>NC_056510.1:43576989-43589923 GCF_014905685.2 Nematolebias whitei | reverse complement strand
TATATATATATATATATCTTCCCCCATATATTGACTCCAGCCCAGGGGCCCCCATCCTGACTCCAGCCCAGGGGCCCCCATCCTCCTAAATCCGGCCCTGCTGCCAACAATAGGTCGTCCACATATTGGATCAGTCTGGTGTCTCTGGGGAGACGGCAAGACTGCAGTACACCTTTTAACACCTGAATAAAGATAGCTGGAGTCAGAGCAAATCCTTGTGGGAGTCAAGTGTAGCGCCACTGCTGTCCTTTATATGTAAATGAGAATAAATCTCTGCAGTTTTATACCAGTGGTGTGTAGGGTCCAGAGATGTGATAAGAGACATAAGGATTGGGAACAGGTACTGTGGGTGTTTTTAATATTGCATTAATGGCTCGTAGATCATGTGCCATTCGATATTTACAGGTTCCTTTTTTTCTCTACAGGCAAGATGGGTGTGTTCCACTCAGAATGTGAGGGTTCTAATACTCCTGCAGTCTGCAATTCCTTCTTCTGCTTGTGGTTTATGTGGGTATTGTGGGACCCAAATGGGCGTATCTGTGTTTACCTGAAAGGTGACACTGTGTTTTCCCCACGTCTGTGGGGGAGATGGCCCATAATCCTTCAGGTATGGAGGCCAGCATTGCTGAGGCAGAATAATGATCAGTCTTCTCTCTCCCGTGGTCACAAGCCAACAACTCGTGTTCCAGCATCACCTGTTCTTCTGTGTGAGAGGAGATCCTGTATGTGTCACAAGAATTTTAAAAGCACAGACCTATTACTGAGGTGGGAACCCAGTCCGTAGCTGCCAGGGAATGTTTAACCATTCCTCCCAGCTCCTTTGCTTCGTGCTCGACATGGAGAGAGAGATATATATGAGGCACAGCTTCATCACTCATTTGATACCACAGTAATTGTTCATGAGTTAACTCCACCGCCGCTGCCACCCCAGCCGGGGCCACATAAATGTTTTGTGTATGCATTGTCCAAATCTTACCCTCCAATTGAGCTGTAAACTCCTCTTGATACCAGTCTGCATGGCTCCTGGCGTAGAAGAGCGTGACATGCGGGGGGTCGGGAGGAGAGACATAGGCATGTAGACTCAGGATCCAAGGCTTCCGTTGTTGGAACAGCTTCAGCAGTGGACTAGACCCTTCAGCAGTCATGCAGCCCCAGTAGATATCAGCATGTTCAGGAGCCACTGGTTGTATCAAGTACTGTCCATCTGTGCACAGTTCACCACATCGTAAATAGGAACCATCTGGGAATTTAACTCTCACCCCTTGTGCCCCTCAGAGTACAGTTGCCCCCAACTTTATCAGTAAGTCTCTTCCCATCAAGTTAACTGGTGTTGCAAGTGAACAGACAAATGGTTGTTGCAATTTTTATGTTCCTATCTGAAATGGCAGTGGTACAGTCAAGGGCAGACATTGCTCTGTCCCTGAGAACCCCATTAATGACACAGTCTTTGTGGATAGGTAGTTGACAGGAGCTGTGGTGATTGTAGAGTAGGTGGCTCCTGTGTCCTCCAAGAAGTTCATTTCTTGTCCTCCCACTCTCGCCAGGAGCATAGGGTCTGCTGTGCCCATGCAACCCTGTTGGTTCTCAGGGGTGTGTCAGTAAGTACCAGGAGTGGGAAAGTCTTCTCACTACGGATACTGCCCTCCTATGTTCAGAGTGGGTATTGCTGCTGGGTTGTGTGGCAGCATACCTGATTGTCCACTGGGTGGTGCTCGTCCTTGTGGTGGAGCTCAGCAATCTCTGGCCCAATGGCCTGGTCTTCCACAGTTGTAACAGATGTCAGGAGTGGCTCCTCCATATCCACCTCTTCCCCTTTGTCCCTGCCCCATGCTCTTTCATCCTCGGCCACCACCAGCACGCCGGCCCCTGCCGCGACCGAAGCCAGCAGACCTGTATTGAGTTTGATAAAAAGGAGGAGGAGGGAGAGGGTTTGCAGGATAGGGAAAAGGAGTAGGAGGAGGGGCTACTCCTCCAGGATTTTGATTAGTATAGTGTGCCCCAGCAGGAGAAGGCATCGGCTGTAGAGCCGCTGCAACCATCACATTCTCTGTCTTCTCCTTCTTCTTTGTTGCTTTTTGTCTAGCTTCCTGCAGCTGTAATTTAAGTAATTGATTTTCTAATTCAGCTTTCTCATAATTTTCCTTTTTTGTTCTTCTCGTATTGTTTGTAGGTGGTGTATTAGATGTCTTTCCCACTTATTGTAGTCGCATCCAGGGAGATCTGGATTCTGTCTCACCAGTTCTGCCACAGATGTGGGCACTCCCTTCAGGACTGTCTCTCTAAATAATTCAGTTAAATTAGAAGGTGTTCCTTTAGGATTTACTGTTGTGTGTCTCATCCACTTTTCAGCCACCTGGGTAATATAATCTTTGGGGTGGACTTGAGGTTCCCACTCAAACTTGGGGATAGCTACAAGAGTGGGTAATGGGTACTAGTCTCTGATTGCATGTCCTTACTCTGTTATTACTCGACTCAGTGGGACCTCGTTGCCCAGTTTACTAGTGCGTGCTACTGTTTCTAATTCTCTGGCCACCAGGGGCATCACACACCTTCCCAGGATTGCTCTAAAGTTTCCTAGGGCCAGGGACATTCCACTGGTGAGACTACTTAGTTCGGAAAACCACAATCTGCCCCCTGCAGAGATGCTTGGGAGTTTGTCAACCAGAACATCTCTGTCTCCCACTGGGAAGTGCACATATTTCTGGCAACTCCCAGATGATTGTAGTAACGAAAACATGTACTCAGCCTCATCAAGTTTTTTATCTAATCCTCTTGTTGTCATTGTGTGGGTTCTACCAGAGGGATGGGTTGTTTGTGAGGACTCAACTTCTCGTAAATGGCCAAATGTGGTTCTTATTTTGTCAATATCGTGATCTATTTTCTCCTCTGTTATCAATCGGAAATTCTCATGCTCTTCCTGTTCGGGTATCAAATGTCCTCTAGCGGTCATTGATACACTGACAGGTTGTTTTCCTTGTGTATCCTGCAACTCATGCTCTAATCTCTCCATTCTGTGCTCACATTGTTCAATCATTTCTTTGTTGTGAGCCACCGTTTTTTCTAAAGTTTCTTTTATACGTTCTTCTGTTTGATTCGCCTCTTCGTTCTTTCCTGAGCCCATGCTGTAATTTAGGCTGGACTGACTGCCACCCCCTGTTCCTCTTTGTTTATGAGTGGAAGAGGTGCAAAAACCTTTGTTTTGAGTCATGGAGGTGCTGAACAAGTCAGACTTTTCAGGCCGTTCCTCCAACAGTCCACATGGTGTTGCTGCTTGTCTAAATGGGTTGGTGTTGGTATTTTCTAAAACTAGCATCCTCTGTGTTAGTTCCATGGATGGGTACAGCCCCCGGGGGTGGGGGGGTGGGGGGGTGGGGGGGTTTCCTCCCTGTTAAAGGAGGTCCCTTCCTTTGAGGCTGTCTGTTCTGGCCCCGGACACGGGGGCAGAGACGACTTCACTTGCTGTGTGGCTGCTCTACCCTTCACTTCCGGTGTTGCCTGCTCCAGAGTGTGTTTTAATCCCTTGCCATGACACGATTAATTTTTCACACTTTCTCAACTGTTTCTCCGCTTCTTATTCTTTCTGCATTTTTTTTGTTACTTCCTGTCTCAGTGTTCGCAGTTGTTTTAGTAAAAATCCTCTTAAAGGTTTGCATGGGCTCAGTGGGGCTTCCTGTTTTGCTACTGCCTGAGTCATCTTCTCTTTTTATTTTTTCTGATTTTTTCTTTGTCATGTCATCATGGTCCGTCAGGTATGTTACTTGTTTGTCAATCTGCGTTTCAAGAGGGACCCAGGGTCCCTGAAGCGTCAATGTCTGTGTCAAATTCACCATTCATTTTGTCACGTTTTGTCGGTATAACGTTATGTTTTATACAAAACGACTCGTTTTCTCACTCGGCGGTGAGAAAACTCAAGCTCACTCGGCGGCTAAGCAATTAAACCACCAAAATCACAATGCAAAGAGCTTCTCCTTAAACACACATACACCCACACTCTTTGCTGCGCAGCTCTTTTACTCACTTCAGTCACTCTCTCTTGTCCGATCTCGTTTTGAACAGCTTTCAGTTTGTTTCTCACAATAAAAAAACAAACACTTTTTCTTCAATAATCGTCAGAACCTGTCATCACCATTTAAGTTTCTCTGACAGTTCTCACACATGTGTGGTCAACTCTTGTTCTTATTTGTGGGCAGTCACGTTCCATAGGAAAACTCAATCCAACCTGGCTACCTTCCCCCGCGTTCGGGAAGAAGTTTGGGGCGCCACTCCCGACTGATAGAAGTCCCCGACTTCGTTGACTCACACAGGGGTCCCAGACCCCTAGCCCAGGTCCCCGACCTGCCTCTTAATCACAACTTGTATTTTCTAATCCTTGCACAAGCTTACAACCGATATATTACTTAAAAAAAAAAAAAAAAAACTTTTACACTCAATCTCTACTGACAAAAATATTTTGTAACACGGTCACTCAGTGTAGCACCACAGAAAGGATAAATATAGTTCCTCTTACCTGTTTGCTGGCCTGTGGAACTGCACTGAACAACCGTGCTGATGTCCAATTCTCTGCTTACCAATCATCCTTCTCCAGTATCCCAGGTTTTCAGCACCAAAATTATCGAGGAAAATCAACACAACAACTCAGACTTTTCAGCCTATTCACCTGTTCTTCTCATTATTTCGGAGATACATGGAGAAATTACACAATAATCAGTCAGAGAGATTTAAGTTAAAAAGTATTACCAACATTTATTAAAGCTTTCAGCTGAAAGGAGAAGCTCTTACCCCAAACCAACAGAGATACAGCAAAAACCCAAGACACGTCTGACCGGAGCTTTAGTTCCTTCTGTATTTAAATACAAAAGCTTCACCCAGAGACATGTCACACATTCTTACAGTTCTTTGTCTAAACTAGTTCAAACTGATGTCTTCATTTCCTGGAAGTCCTTTTATGGAGTTGTTTTATTATTTTCTTCTGCCGTTCCAGTTTACTGGTGATCACTAACACAGACTGCAGCCCAAAATAAAAGATTTGCTGATCATCGTCGTGCCCCAGCTCCAGCTTATCAGGTGGATCAGAAGGTGTGGCTTTTCACCAAAGACATCCACTTCAAGGACACACCCAGGAAAATGGCACCCCGGTTCATTGGTCCTTTCCCCATCATTAAAATCATAAACCCTTCTACTGCCTTCAACTCCCCAGTTCCATGAAAATCCAGCCTACCTTCTCGTCTCCCAGATTAAACCTGTTTCAGTAAGTCCCTTGTGCCTTCCGGCCGACCTCCGTCCACCTGCCCGGTTGATCGACAACCACCCAGCCTTCAGAGTCAGGACCATCCTAGACATGCAACACCGAGGTCGGGGGGTCCAGTACCTAGTCGACTGGGAGGGTTATGGACCGGAAGAAAGGTTGTGGATCCCACGAGCGCATACTTAGATCCAAGCCTCATTACCACCTTCTTCAGGGCTCAACCCAAGAAGCACCTCAGGTCACCTGGGGGGGGGGGGGGGGGGGTTCTTGGTGTGTGGGTGTGGGGGGGGTAGGGTGGTACTGTGAGAGTCCACTGTCTGCAGCTCCACCTCCAAGATGTCCGCTGATTGCCACCAGCTGTTGTCCATCCACCTGACGAGGTCCTTCTACTATTTAAGGCTGCAGTCCAGTGTGACTCATCGCTGGAGCATTGTACCCATTTTGGTATTTATGCTTGTGGCCTGTATATCGGCTTACAAATGAAAAGTACTTACCTTTGTTCTTGTGCCCGCAGTCATCCTGTATCCTTGGCTCCTGTTTGATCCTGGTAACCCCGTGACTCTGGCTCTTGTCCTCTGTGCCTCGCCTTCCAGCCACATGCCTGTCCAGCCTGCCTCGCCTGTCCTGCCCGGCCTCTCATCTGAGGGGTTTTCTGGTGGATCACGTCCACGCCAAACATTTGCGCCTCCACCTGTAAGAAAACACAAACAAATCATTAACTGTGCCCTACCCTGCAAGTGGACCTTACTGATCCAACTCTCTTCCTCAGGATCCCCAAGAAATGACCACCTGTAAATAGTTCACTGTATATAATAAACACTTTTACCTTTTTCTAACTGGATCTTGTCTTGTCTTGTCTCATACCACTCTGGGTTCCCCGTGTTATGACAAGGTGTTTGTTCTCGGCTAAAGGAAGCTACAGTTTTGTTAGCTTTAACCTATGGTTAGATCAGGGATTTGCAGCATTTACAGTCAAAAGAACGTTTGTGCCCCTTCACAATATATATTATGTTTAAAGCAGTAAAATCTATTTTAAAACTGAAAAAAATGCAAAAGTGGAATCATGGAACTTTTTAAGCTTTATATGCTACATCTAAAACAATTAGTTTGTTACCTTCATCTCTCCATTTCCATCTTGTACTACATGTTTGTGGTCAGATTGTGCAAACACAGGACCCTGGCCAGCAAAAACAAATGGCAGCGCCAAATGCTGGCATCGTCCATATTTTTGCCTGATCAAAATTAATGCTGCGCCTCTTTAAAATGTGCTGTTGTCTAACAGGTAAATAATATTTCATACATAGTCTGGTAACGGTTGTGACTTGTGAGTGTCACTGCTCAATTTTTTTCTGGGACCAAAATAAAAAAATTATAAATCTTACCGGGACAGCGGGACAAGAAGCTCTTTCCATACACTGCGCCGGTACAGGGCGCTGGAGTGGTGTGCCCAGATTCTTCCTATCTCTTCTAACAAAGTGGAATAACTGTGCATGTGCAATTTTTAACGAGAGTCTATGGACTAAAATTCTTGCGCCCCCAGGGGCTGGAAATACGTCACCAATCAGACAACGTTTTTGAAAGAAACAACCTAATTCATCCATCCATCCATCCATCCATTTTCTTTGCCCGCTTATTCCATTTTGGGTCACGGGGGTCGCTGGTGCCCATGTCCAGCAATCACTGTGCGAGGGGCGGGGTACACCCTGGACGGGTCGCAAGTCCATCACAGGGCCACATAGAGACAAACGAGACAAACAAACATTCACTCTCTCACTCACACCTAGGGACAATTTAGAGTTACCAATCAGCCTAACATGCATGTTTTTGGACTGTGGGAGGAAACCGGAGTACCCGGAGAAAACCCACGCATGCACGGAGAGAACATGCAAACTCCACCCAGAAAGGCCCCTGGACCGGGGTTTGAACCAGGGACCTGCTCGCTGAGAGGCAGCAGCTCTACCAGTTGCGCCACCGTGCTGCCAACCTAATTCATCATTAGCTATAATATATTTATCTTACACAACAAAAAATATATATACATATATTTCAAAATCCATCCATCCATCCATTATCTTTACCCGCTTATTCCATTTTGGGTCACGGGGGTCGCCGGTGCCCATGTCCAGCAATCACTGTGCGAGGGGTGGGGGACACCCTGGACGGGTCGCAAGTCCATCACAGGGCTATATTTCAAAATATTTTTACTTTATTATTTCATTTTTATTTAATTTTTTAAGTCTTCAATGAGGAACCATCTCCCCTCTTCAAAAAGGGGGACCAGAGGGTGTGCTCCAATTATAGGGGCATCACTCTCCTTAGCCTCCCTGGTAAGGTCTATTCAGGGGTATTGGAGAAGCGAGTCCAATTGTTGGTCTAACCTCAGATCCAGGAGGAACAATGTGGGTTCCGTCCTGGCCGTGGAACACTGGATCAGCTCTTTACCCTCACTAGGGTCCTTGAGGGGTCATGGGAGTTTGCCCATTCAGTCTACATGTGTTTTGTGGACTTGGAGAAGGCATTCGACCATGTTCCTCGGGGTACACTGTGGGGGGTGCTCCGTGAGTATGGAATTGGAGGCCTGTTGTTACGGGCTGTTCAGGCCCTATACAAGCGGTGTGGGAGTTTGGTTTGCATTGCCGGCAGTAAGTCGGACCCCTTCAGGGTGGGAGTTGGACTCCGCCAGGGCTGCCCGTTTTCACCGATTCTGTTCATAACTTTTATGGACAGAATTTCTCAGTGCAGCCAGCTGGCAGAGGGTTTCTGGTTCGGTGGCCTCAGGATTCCATCTCTGCTCTTTGCAGATGATGTGGTCCTGTTGGCGTCATCGTGCTGTGATCTTCAGCTCTCACTGGAGCGATTCTCAACCGAGTGTGAAGCAGCTGGGATGAGAATCAGCACCTCCAAATCTGAGGCCATGGTCCTCATCCGGAAAAGGGTGGATTGCTCTCTTCAGGTCAAGGGTGAGGTTCTGCCTCAAGTGGAGGAGTTCAAGTATCTTGGGGTTTTGTTCACGAGTGAGGGAAGAATGGAGCATGAGATTGACAGACGGATTGATGCAGCATCTGTAGTATTGCGGACTCTGTACCGATCTGTTGTGGTGAAGAGAGAGCTGAGCTATAAGGCAAAGTTGTCTGTTTACTGGCCAGTCTGTGTTTCTACCCTCACCTATGGTCATGAGCTCTGGGTAGTGACCGAAAGAATGAGATCGCGGACACAGGCGGTTGAAGTGAGTTTTCTCCGCAGGGTAGCTGGACTCCAAAGAGACCATCGTATCACAAGCAGAACTGGTTTGTTCCACTTTGGAGTAAGCTGTTGGGGGAAGAATCAGTTTTGTTGTGTGTTTCCTTGACTGATGAAGCCTTCTGCACAAAAAAAAAAGAAACTGTCCAGATGACCTGACTGAAAAATGTTTGGATTGTATATCTGGATTATTGAGCATGGACTTTGTTGAGAATCACTGAAATTGACCTGCCATTGTGTATCTGTTCCTCCTTCCTGTCCTCTCAAACCCAAACGGTCGAAGCAGATGGACACTTGTCTGAGCCTAGTTCTGGAGGTTTCTTCCTCATGAGGGAGTTTTTCCTTTGCACTGTTGCCTTTCTGCTTGCTCAAGATGAGAGTCTGAGATGGAGTTAAACTCAAAGCAGTCTGCTCCTCAGATAAATAATGTTATTAACTTACTTTTTATATGAATGTTTCTGTTCAGTGCCTTGAGATGACTTCTGTTGTGACTTGGCACTATATAAGTGGACCGAATTGAATTGAATTTAAATTCACATCACGAGTTAGTCAGATTATTTTACATAACAAAGTAATGATGCACTTTATTCCAACATTCAGATTCAATGTCAGTACAATGTTGTTTCAAGATGGCTTCCTTTTAAATTCTGAACTTGAGCATAGCAGCTAGCCTAATTAATCAAATGATAAAGAAAACTGGTCTCATTTATTGCTGGATACTAAAAAGCAATTTTCTGTTTATGCTAATTTACTGAACATTAACAGTTTTATTACAAGTTATTTATGAGTAAACGGAGTAAGGTCAAGGTCAAGGTGTCTTTATTGTCATTCCAAGTAACTCAATTAACTTTGATTAATTTTCTGACTTGAATAAATTGCTCTACAAGAAACATGGTTAGAATAAATACAATTAGTTCATAAATTTGTACTATTACGCTGATACTTGGATATTCATTACAAACCAAATAGAATTAAAAAAAGAAACAACCCCTGTCAAAATAGTTTGTATTCTGAAACAGTTTGAACAACTTTCTTTTCAGAGGTGCATTGGAGAGCATCCCAAGAGTTCAGTTCATTGTGGCCACTGGGTCATAATTAACTGTTTTAAACTGGCCATAGTCAGGCCTCTCCTCTGAGGCCGGACCTGCTGTTTACCTCAGTACAAGTGGTACACATGGGAAATCAAGAGGACACTAAAACTCATTAAAGACTCCTTACATCATCTTTGTTGTTTATGAGGAATATAATTTATTCCCATTCAGAGTTTTTCTCTAGGGGCTATCCTCAAGTAATCTCCATGCATCATATTATACTACATTGAACTTTCTTTTTATAGTTAGATACAAAAATTTAAATCAAATTACAAAAAAGGGTCATCTGGACAAGTTTCTTTTTTGGGAGAAACATTTCGTCTTTCATCCGAAAGCCTTCATCAGTCTGAGTCCTTCCAACCCAGAGCTGTCTTATAAATATCTAAAAAAGTTAAGTCAGGTCTTCTGGACAGGTTCAATAAACCAAAATTTTTTAGAAACGTTTCGTCTATCATCCGAAAGACTTCTTCTGTCTGAGAAGCTGTATTCAGCTCAGTCTTATAAATAGCGCCTTCTCATATGTCCCATCTGCACTGCCACTAATAAGCCCCAACTCTGCGCAGCCCACCACAGAAAGAACCCTTTTGCACTAATACTTTAGCTAGTATTTTTAGCTGATCCAAGGCTGATCCAGGACCTCTTTCATCCCTGCTTCTCTGATGGGACCGAGCGAGCTCAGTCGAGCTGACTCCAGACCGAAACATGAATGCAGGACTCTGATTGGTCAGGGGGAGGAGTCACTGGCTCTGAGAAACTTTTCACTGAGCCGCCATTTGCAATTTCTTGGGACGTGGAGCAGTGGCTGGATCTATTTCTAAGATTTTAAAAACAATAATGACAACACCATGTTTAATGCTGAAGTCCAGGTGTTTTTTGTGTTTGGTGACCGATGACAAAGTTCAAGCGAGCAGAGTCACCGCTTAGGCTCATGCGAGCTGCCGAGCCATTGAAGCCCGCGAGGCCGGACCACGAGCCCAGGCCTCGCGGGCTCAAAAAGGCCGGATTCGAGCCCTGGCAGGTGGGAGGACCAGAACGGAGGGACGAAGTGACTAAGGGTGGAAACGTTTTTTTAAAAACATTTTATGTATAAAAAACAAGTTTATTTTTATCAGTGAAAATTAAAAATAAATAAACGGTGCCGGTTTTATCGTGTAATCCTGTTTTCCCTTTGACTTTATTAAATAATCTGTTAATTAAAGTTAATTCAACTGAAAAATCATAAAAAGACTAAATTATTGAATCTCTCAGGAATATTTCCCTCAAACATGTTTAAAGAAGAGACGCAACCTTTGGTTCAACATTGTTCTAACCCACAGATGAACAAATCACAAAACAAGCAATACACTTTAAATTAAATATTTAAATCAAAGCTAAACTTTAAATTAAAGCTAAAAATAATCTGTATACAAGAAACAAAACCACAAAGAGTGCAAATACACCAAATGATGAAGAAAAATATAGGATTTAAATCTAGATATCCTGATGCATGCTCAATAATCCCGATGGAAAAATCTAAAAAAGTTAATTCTGGTCGTCTGGACGTTCAAAAAACAATTAAACAACAAAAAATGTAGAAACGTTTCGTCTCTCATCCGAGAGACTTCCTCAGTCTGAGGTGCTGTTTTCAGCTCAGTCTCTTAAATAGCACCGTCTCAGGGTGGATCAACCAGTTTTGCTGCTGACAACCAAAACCAGCTGCTCACATGCTCAAGAAGGACCATCAGCCTAACAATGGATCATTAGCACCTGATGGCTGTTTACTATTCACAGAGGGCTGAGTGATACTAGCAATCACAGCATTGTAAGAGGGGGACAGTTGAACCCGGAGGCTCCACCCCTGTTTAATGATGGACGATTTCTTTTCACAAAGATGGCCTCCTTTACTCCTCTCTCAAACCATCGTTCCTCTCTGTCCAGGATGTGAACATCTTCATCCTTGAAAGAGTGACCGCTGGCCTGGAGATGAGTGTAGACCTCAGAGTCCTGGCCTGATGATGTTGATCTTCTGTGCTGGGCCATCCTTTTGGCCAGTGGCTGTTTAGTTTCCCCGATGTAAGACTGATCACAACATTTCCAAACATTTCACTGACCACATCAACTCTGTGGATAAATATATGAAGTTCACATGAGAAGATATAAAAAGTGGCAGGTTGGCTTTCTTGGACTGTGAGGTCTCAGTTTCTGATATGGAGCTAAATGGGTCTCAAAATGACTCATACATGCACAGACAGTTTCACACATGCACAGGACAAGATTCAAACATGTATTTCTGATGCACACACAAATATATCTAGATTTGCAAAGTGCTGGTGCTCTGTGAACTTCATTGCATTTGTGTGTGAGTTTTGAGACTCCCCTGGCTTGGCTCGTCACATGTATGTTTTTTTTTAAACCGGAATGATCAGCAACCAATCAGATGTCTTCTTGTTTTAGCCAATCATAAGAACTAACCTCACGTGGGGGAGGATTTACTTATAAGCCAATCACAATAACCGATTCAAACAGCGCTGCATCCATTGTGAGGCAGTTGAGAACCTCAACATGGCGTCTTACAATGAGAGGGTAGCGGTAAGTAAAACATTTAACTTATTATGTTTAGCTACTTATCCCCTTGTTATGAGAAGTTGTTTAATTATTAATGTTAATCGCTTTATTTGTGCAACTATCAGCACAAGCTGGCGAGCTAAGTGAGTGAGCTATGCTAGTGCTTCTCCATGCTAATAGAATCAGGCTAGTATCTTTCCATGAAGTTGAATTTCTTGTGATTTTTTTTCTTCCCTTGTCCTGTCCAGCATTGTGACACTTAGAATTATTGTCTGAGGGTCAAAGTGATGCCCAACAGATTTACTTTCACAAGCAGAGCATTGTGGCTGGCCTTAATGCTCCACTTGATATATAAATTAAATTTTATTAGAATTTGCTTTGGGTTTGTTCCAGATGTAATGGACACGGGGACGGAAAACAAAGAAGATAACAAAGCAGAAAAGTGAGAGAAGAGTTAAAATGTAAAGAAGGAGATAGGAATAGAGGAGAGAGAGAGGGATAAAGAGAACACAAATCAACATCATTGAAGTCTGACTCTAGATAGACCTGAGGAAAGAAAACAAAACAAACAAAAAAACGACAAAACCGAGAAACCACAACAACAAACAACTTATATAATGATAGTTATAACATCATTAGAAAGTCCAAAAAAGTTCTATCTGGTCCTCTGGACATTCAAAAAAACAAAAAACAAAGCAAAAAAAAAAAAATGTAGAAACGTTTCGTCTCTCATCCAAGAGACTTCCTCAGTCTGAGGAGCTGTTTTCAGCTCAGTCTCTTAAATAGCACCTTCTCAGAGTGGATCAACCAGTTT
>NC_056510.1:43553434-43576589 GCF_014905685.2 Nematolebias whitei | reverse complement strand
CACACAGACCAGTATTTGCAGTTTGACTCCCATCACCCTTTGGAGCACAAGTTAGGAGTCATCAGGACTCTGTACCACAGAGCAGACAGCGTCCCCACTATCTCAGGAGCCAGGTAGAAGGAGAAATCCCACACAAGACAGGCTCTAGAGCAATGTGGATATCCTAACTGGGCCTTCCTAAAAGCAGAGAAGAAACCCAAACAGGACTCCAGTCAGCCAACAGGTGAAAAGGAGGAACCCAGACCCAGACCAGTGGTCATTCCATATGTTGAGGGAGTATCAGAGAAACTGAGACGTTTATTTTCTAAACATAACGTCCCAGTGGCTTTTAAACCCCAAAATACATTACGGCAAAGACTGGTTCATCCCAAAGATCCAGTCCCCCGGCACAAACAGAGCAATGTTGTGTATGCTGTTCAGTGTCAGGAGGGTGATCAGTCTTACATCGGGGAAACTAAACAGCCACTGGCCAAAAGGATGGCCCAGCACAGAAGAGCAACATCATCAGGCCAGGACTCTGCGGTCTACACTCATCTCCAGTCCAGCGGTCACTCTTTCAAGGATGAAGATGTTCACATCCTGGACAGAGAGGAACGATGGTTTGAGAAAGGAGTAAAGGAGGCCATCTTTGTGAAAAGAAATCGTCCATCGTTAAACAGGGGTGGAGGCCTCCGGGTTCAACTGTCCCCCTCTTACAATGCTGTGATTGCTAGTATCACTCAGCCCTCTGTGAACAGTAAACAGCCATCAGTGTGCTAATGATCCATTGTTAGGCTGATGGTCCTTCTTGAGCATGTGACCAGCTGGTTTTGGTTGTCAGCAGCAAACTGGTTGATCCACTCTGAGAAGGTGCTATTTAAGAGACTGAGCTGAAAACAGCTCCTCAGACTGAGGAAGTCTCTTGGATGAGAGACGAAACGTTTCTACATTTTTTTTTTTTTGCTTTGTTTTTTGTTTTTTTGAATGTCCAGAGGACCAGATTGAACTTTTTTGGATTTTTCTACCTGGATTATTGAGCATGCATCAGGATATCATTAGAAAGTATTTTATACAGTACATGGTAATACAATATATATTTGATGGCCACCACAACCCAACTGAGTGTGTATCTGATAAACACCTGGATCTAAACACCTGTGTGAGCATGATGTCACTATAAGGTTTCTCCATAAAAATGTTCAATAGTGATGTGGGGACCCATAAACCCGTCCCCACAGGACACGAAGGTAACACAGGGAAGACCGGAACCACAGACACACAGCGGTGCCCAAGCCCAGAACTCCGGGAGTCCCCCAACAGGGACACCCGCACCCCCCAGAGAGAAGCAAAGGGAAGCCCCGGGTGATCCCCAGCAACCACAATGCAGAAACCCCCAGGAGGCTGCAGCGACGAGTCAACAGGCCCCGCCGGCAACCCGCCCCTCCAAAGTGGATCCGGACATGGACACCAAGCCCCGAGTCCCAAGGTCATACCACCCCCCAACAGAGGCCCGACAGAGCCAGGGCACCCAGGGCACCCAGGCCCCGGCAGGCAGCCACCAGGGCGGGCCCGCACACACCCCACCACCCAGCCCCAGCTGCTGAGCTGCCAATGCACCGGCGGCAGAGGGGCCCACCACCGGAGGGGAGCATGACACGAATTTCATGTGATTAAAGTTACTGTTTGACAAGGTCTGTTGCCCCAAGCTGAGGTAGCAGCTCGGGCTTTTGTGCAACTATTGGCCCGGGAGATGTCCTCGGCCACAAGCGTGTCCGGTGTGTTAATTTTTGGGTCATCGCTTTTTCATTTTACAAACAATGAAAATCAAGAAACTGATAGTTTTCTGAATACTCCAAAACCAAGGAGATTAGGTTCACTGCGTAAATTGTGTGGTTTCCTGTCCAAAGGTTTATCTGATATTGGTCTATGAAAATGAGAACTTGATGTCCCTCATCTCAGGCTGAACATATTACTTTTCAGAACAGTCATTTACTAAAGCAGGGTCCAGCTCTTTTCTTGTTTTAAAAATGATTACTTACACATTTTGACTCAAGCACTCATTATTTTACATAAAATAGCTACTATTTTCTGTATTACTGTATCTCAACCTATTTAGCTGTTTTTACTGTTATAGGCACAGTTCACAAATGTAAACTTGTTCAACATTTAATATGCATAACTCTGCTTTCACACAAATGTCTTTGTCAGGTAATACCCATCTCAGAGATTGAGGGGGATGAGAGTGGCTACCCAAATGAGCATCATCCTGGGGTCAATATCCCTGAACTGGACAGTCCTCTTTCGGAGCTGGCAATGATGGCACTGCGAGACAACATTGATCCATTACAGCAATCTGACTGTTCTGGGGCAGACATCTATCTCAACACTGTCCAATATGTTGAGAACTTTCTTGAGGCAAGATAAAATAATAAGAGCATGTACCTTTCTGTGACATTGAACAGAAACTGGAAACTTCCAGTAGATTTTTTTTTATTTCCATCTTCAACGTAGATGTCTGTACAATTTTCTTAGGTAGGCATTGGTCTAAAATGTTAGTGTGACAAGGCCTTTAATTATAATAAATCAGTCTTATATAGCGCTATATAGGACAATAAAGACGCTGTACATTACTCTTTCACACACTGAATTTTCCAGCTGCATCTCAGTCAGTAGAAAACCCAATAGGAAAATATTTTTCAGCCAAATGATTATTGGAACTATAGAATTTCATATATACTATATAACAACATTAAAACCAACCTGAATATTATTTTGGTCCCTCTTTGTGCTGCTAAAACAGCCTGGACACAATTAGGGCACAGGTTTAGGACCTTTTCAAGTGTGTTGCGGTTTCTGGAGCTGGAATTTTAGTACTAGACCATTTGGGTAATGTTGGTTGCTGAGTTATATTTAACATTTGTGGAATGTTCACTGAAGTGTAGTCTAAACTATGTATTACTTGTAATTTGTATGCATACATGCCATTTGTTCTCATTTTAATAAACTGATGTAATGCTTTAAAGATTCTGCATATTTTGATATTGTCGTTGTACCTGTGTTAAATATTTTTGGGAATTAATCCAATATCAAGTGTAAATGCGATCTCAAATTGCTACAACATATACGTATAAGGGCAATCATGTTGCATAAAGAAAAAGACAAGTGCTATTTTTGCAACAAAATTTTAAGAACTTTTATGTTGTAAAATGTAACAAATTGTAAAATTATAAAATACTTAGCAGAATGTTATGAAATGCAGCAGGACTGTCATGACCCACATCAAAACAACCATCAACATCAGCAAGGACCCTCACCAGGATGCACACCACAAGAATTGATTAACAGAGGACACCATCTCCTCTGTGGTCCACACTGCACTCATCCACCTGGAGAAGGACTCCTACGTCCGTATGCTCTTTGTGGACTTCACATCTGCCTTCAAGACCATGACAAACTGGCATCACAAAAGAAACCAGTTGTAGTGACTATTTGTCCTCGCAAACCAAAAACAAACAAAACAAAAGGCAAATGCAACTCCAATTGTCACTTGTTGCTCTGTTGGTTTGGGTCAAGGGCGTCAGAAGCATCTGTAATGTGGGGGGACACTAGTGTGTGTGTGTGTGCGCGAGCATGTGTGCACGACTGCACGAGCACGTGTGCAAGAAAGTGTACACTAGTTTACAAAAAAGCAACATTTCATCTAGATTTCCTTACTTTAATTCCATTTAAAGCATGTTTCTCACTAAGTTTGTGTAAATTCAGCTGTTTTAAAGACATTTGAACTTTAATACATTTAAATACAGAGAGTCAGTGTAATATAGTGATTTGTTGCCCCCCTAGTGGTAAGAAATACAGAAGTACCTGTTCCAGGAATAGTTCATGGTAGGCCAACTTATTAACGTAGAGCTAGTAGTAGCATTTGAGGAAGCTAACATGGCTATGCATGTGGGTCGTGTGGACGAATTTGATGAATCAAAAGAAGATTTTGAGTCATTTGGAGCGTTTTGAGCAATGGATGTTGGCAAATGATGTTTCCGATGAGAAGGCAGTGTGCACCTTTCTTTCTGTAACTGGAGCAGATACATACAGGCTGCTAAAGAATCTGGTGTCTCCGAAAGTACCGAGCACTATGTCATATGCAGCGCTGACTGAAGTGTTAAGTGCACATTATAAGCCAACTCCAGTGGTGATAGCTGAGCACTTTTGTTTCCAAAAGCGTAACCAAAAAGAGGGGCAGTCAGTTTCTGACCACGTCGTTGCCCTGAGGCAGTTGTCAGCCACATGTAATTTTGGACAATATTTGGATGAGGCCGTGAGAGACCGTTTTGTTAGTGGACTGCGTTCTGATGCAGTGCAGCGCAAGCTACTATCAGAAAAATATCTTTCTTTTTCATGTGCATGTGAGATTGCCATATCCATGGAACTGGCTTCAAAGAATACTATGGAGTTTTCTGGACACCATGAACCTCGCCTGGTAAATGCCCTGACAAATGCTCCAAATTTTTACAACAATGGATGGAAAGGTCAGAACATAAAGGAGGGTAATAACAAAATAAAGAGCTGGAAGGGACCTGAAAAAGAAGCAGGAACAAAACAACCATGCTATCAATGTGGGGGAAAACATTCAGCACAAGACTACAAATTTAAAAACGAAAAGTGTCATGGGTGTGCAAAAATAGGACACATTGTTCGGATGTGCTGGAATAAAAAAATAGTCAGCCAAATCAGTATGTGGAAACGGACGATGCATCAAATAGGAATGATGAAGCTGAACTTTTTGGAGTGTATTCAGTGTACTCCATCACCTCCAGTGAAAAAGGACACACAGTAAATGTGAACACCACCATGTTGCTGGATACGGGATCAGCAGTGTCAGTGGTATGAGACAAGTATTACCAAACACATCTTACTCATTTCCCTATAAAACCAGCCAGTGGGCTGAAGCTTAAGTCCTACTCGGGCCAAAACATTACTGTTCGTGGATATATTGAGGTACATAGATGTGCCCACATCCCAATCAAAAACAAATATATAAACTAAACAAATTGCTAACAAACAAACTTATTCTAAACAATTTTAATTAAACAAAAATACTCATTTAAATCAAACCTAAAAATAAGCTCAATAATAAACTAAATCATAAATAATAATAAATAATATAATAATATAAATAAATAATAATAAATAATAAACTAAATTCAAAGACTTAACAAAAAATAAACAAATAGCTCCTACATCAATATTGAAAGCAGATTACTGTAAGAGTACCTGTAATATTAGAATATATGTAGTGTAAACATCTAAACTAATATTAGCTGTGTACTCTGTTCAGTAATAATGACGACTTCAATGGAAGTCTGACTGTTGATCTAGAAAAGCCAACAAAGCTGCAACAGCACTCCAAAGTACTGTATACAAGTGACTTGGAGTACGACAGCTAAAAGATATTTTATACAATGCAAGCGCACTGCAGAGCTGAATATGTCATCACAAAAGTACACCTACAGATACATTTACGTTACAAAAAATAAACTATAGAACTATTGCCCTTATTGGAACCTTAAAATAGGAAAAGCAAAGAACAAAGTCATTCAATCAAAATTCAAAACATCAACCTCAACAGATGAAGGTGATGCCAAAGAATCACACTTTAACACACTTCAAAAACAAGATTTGTTTTTGTGATTCCATTTACCAAAAGAAAAAAAAAGACAGTGCAATAAGTTGAAGACATTTGACCCCTACACAAGTCCAAAGCCAGAACTTAATGGAAGTGAGGGCCGTCATCAAGTCCGAGTGAAAAAGGTTGTAGGTCTGGTTGTGGCTGGGGAGCTTCAGCTTGAAGAAGCAGGTGAGAGCCACTGGCTAAGCTGAGGTCACAACCTCAACCTTGAGATTTTTGTTGGCTGTTCCCACCCGACCCAAAACTTCATCCGGTCACGCAACACATCTGGTAATGCTATGGAAGAGAAAATAATACTCGTGAAAAAAATCTAAAGTAAAAATTCTCTCATAAGATTTTGAATTAAATACAGTTACAGCACTCTTTGATACTCAAAGTTAACAATAGCAATGCTTGCTTTTTGGACTGGACTTTGAAACAGATGTCAAACACAAGACAATAGGCTACACTTCAAAATGCCAGTGCTGAACTAGTTCAAGTGTCTTGTCTTGCTGGTTCAGTTCTGGGAATGGAACTGCAGTCTCTGACAGAGGTGTCTGAGCAGAGGACGCTGAGGAAACTGCTCCAGATCCTGAACAACACGTCACATCCCTGTATGACACCCTGGACTCTTACTGCGGCACTTTTTTAGTCGTAGACTGATTGTGCATTCACACCAGCCCTGTTTAGTCGCTTTAATTGAACTCTAGCTTGTTTTCCTAGAAAGTCCGGTTTGTTTAGGGAGGTGTGAACACACCATCGAACTCTGTCACAGAACAAAAAGGCGAACTCTGGCCCGGGCTAAAACCTAGGTCTCAGTCCGGTAGAAGAGAACTCCAGCACGGTTCGAGTGCAGTGTGAATGTAATCAGACCGGACCCGCTCCGCAGGACAAACAAACAAACATTTCTCTGACCTCATATGGAGCGTCAGCTGACTTGTGTGAAAAAACAATATTCTCCATGGTCTTCTGTCTCATCTTCTGCTCATGCTAAGTCCATGTTTGAAAAATGACAAAATATAACTCCTAAAACTGCTAAAACTTGATGCCACTTCGTTTTTGTTTTTATTTACAGAAGAAGAAGAAGATGTGTCTTCAGGGGTTTTTGTGTTGTTTCTTTCAGTAGTTCTTGGTGCAGCGCCCCCACAGGCGAGCGGGGGAACAGCTTGGTTCAACAGGTTGACTCGACTGCACAGTGCAGTGTGAATGCAAACGCACCAGCTCAAATGTAACAAAAGCTCATGAATATTGGTCCAGAACCGAACCGAGTCTACTGGACTATCAGCTGTGAATGCACCCTGAGACCACCAAGGTGCTCCCCAGATCAACACAGGAAGTCCTTCAAACTTTTCAACTCCTCCCCCTTTCTGCACATAAGACAATAAAAGTAATCCTTCACCACAATAAACACTTTAATGTTTCTGTCTGCACCTGTTTATAACTTAATTGTTGGCATTTTTATATTCTCTGTTATCTTTATATCTTGTGATTCTTGTGTTTGTTCCTTTGTACTGAAACTCTGGCACAATAATTTCCCGCGGGATCAATACAGTTCTATCTTATCTTGTTACAAAAGTGAAATCCCTCTAGTATCATTTCCTCTCCTAGTTAAAGTTAAAGTGATTTCTTTAAATGCTAAAGGAAATGCTGCAAAATCAAAACATTTTTCATTGACGTGCATTTTTGTTTTTCGTTTCTCTGTGTGAGCTGGGCTTTACACTTTGTCCCATTCATCTCTTCTACTTCTCCTGTGCAGGGATATAAAGTGGGAGGGAGAGAAACATGACTTTTTGACAAAACAGTAAAGCGTAGCTCACACTGACAAAAGGAAACTAAAATAACTAAATAAATAAAAAAACATTTTATTTTTGAAGTAACTGGGATTGCTATGTGGAAATAATTAGATGTGAATTAAGATAAGAATGAAAAAGAATGAAATACAAACCATTTATTACCTTCCTTTATGAATTTTCTCAAAAATCCAGTGACAAGCACAATTTTCTCCAATGGAACAATGTCATCCTCTTCCTCATCGCTGTCAAAGTTGGGTTGTGGCCAGGTAATGCTCTGGATCACCATCTGGAAAGGATCAAGTACGAACATAAGGTCAGGATTTTGAAATGTATGTTAAATGTTACAGAGTGATCACAAAATTGTATTTATGTTTTTATAAATTAACAACCTATACCTCTCACATACAAGTAATAAAACTTTAAGGTATGAGTTACAAAAAATATATATAAGTTCAGCAGCGCCGGATTCATTTTTGAGATGGGGGGCCGTGGAGGTCTTTGCACTCCGTTCATCCACACCTTGAATGCAGGCGCACATGTTCAGTTTTACCACAGTAATAATCATGCACGGCCAGATTCTCTCGAGCAGCAGCTCCAAACTAACGGACAAGGACAAACTTACTTTTATTTTTGGTTCTGAGTTCCTGAAAGGATCCAGATGTATCAGAGCCTGAGTCTGTCCTCCTTCCGGAACCCCCTACCCCCACCAGCTCCCCAGTTTTCGCCCATACCAGTCCCCACTATGCTGCCCACTCTGCCCTACCCCCAGACCTGTGAGCAGACCATGGCCTGAGCGCACCCCCCCCACCCCCAATTGTAACAATAAAGAGACAGGAGTGATAAAGAACAATAAAAATGATTAAAAAATATAAGAAGAATTGCACAAACGTGAACAAAATAAAAAGTGTACATATCCAGCTGGCTCAGTTTGTGCTGGGTCTTCATGCAGCCACAGCCTCGTTTCTTCAGCTATGAACCTGCGAAATAATTAGACCCAAGTTGCCTAAATACAAAATTATAAATATATTCAAAAAGCTGTCAAGAAGTTATTGTGTTCTACTTACATGGAATGTCATGTAAAAACAATATTGCGTCCACTTTAGCAGGTTTGAGAGCAGTATCAGGGAGCAGGGAGTATCAGAGAAACTGAGACGTTTATTTTCTAAACACAACGTCCCAGTGGCTTTTAAACCCCAAAATACATTAAAGACTGGTTCATCCCAAAGATCCAGTTCCCCGGCACAAACAGAGTAATGTTGTGTATGTTGTTCAGTGTCAGGAGGGTGATCAGTCTTACATCGGGGAAACTAAACAGCCACTGGCCAAAAGGATGGACCAGCACAGAAGATCAACATCATCAGGCCAGGACTCTGAGGTCTACACTCATCTCCAGGCCAGCGGTCACTCTTTCAGGGATGAAGATGTTCACATCCTGGACAGAGAGGAACGATGGTTTGAGAGAGAAGTAAAGGAGGCCATCTTTGTGAAAAGAAATCGTCCATCATTAAACAGGGGTGGAGCCTCCAGGTTCAACTGTCCCCCTCTTACAATGCTGTGATTGCTAGTATCACTCAGCCCTCTGTGAATAGTAAACAGCCATCAGTGTGCTAATGATCCATTGTTAGGCTGATGGTCCTTCTTGACCAGGTGATCAGCTGGTTTTGGTTGTCAGCAGCAAACTGGTTGATCCACTCTGAGAAGGTGCTATTTAAGAGACTGAGCTGAATACAGCTCCTCAGACTGAGGAAGTCTCTTGGATGAGAGACGAAACGTTTCTACATTTCTTTTTTCTTTTTGAATGTCCAAAGGACCAGATTTAACTTTTTTAGATTTTTCTACCTGGATTATTGAGCATGCATCAGGATAGTCTACCAGAATGTTTTAGAGGACTTCATGGTTCATTCTGCTGAGGATCTGTATGGAGATGCAGATTTCATCTTCGAGCAGGACCTGGCCCCTGCCCATGCCACAGTGCTTGACTGGCCAGCCAGCTCACCAGAACTAAACCCCATTTAGAATCTATGGGGTCTTCTTATGAGCAACATGAGGGGCACCAGACCCAACAACAAAGAAGATCTGACAGCAAACATCAAGGAAATCTGGGCTTCCATAACTCCCAGTTAATGCCACAAGCTGATTGTCTCAATGCCACGTCGCATCGAGGCAGAGATTAAGACAAAGAGATTCACAACCAAGTATTGAAAATTGACATATTGTTTTGAAAGTACCATATTTTGACTGATTTGTTGTGATCCTAATTTATTTCTTTTTTTTTCTGTAAAAACTGAGAAGTGTGGGCTGATGTCTTCACAGTATTCAAATTTTTTGAAATCCTGTTTTCGTGGGTTTCATGAGCTGGAAGACCAAATTATGTAAAAATAAACACACAAATACGTGGGGTGACCCCCATGACCTAAAAAGAATAAAGATAATGGATGGATGGTTGTTTTTGTTGGGCAGATGTTCAGAAGGGATTAAAAAAAACTTTTAGTCAGAATTTGCATTACTTTCTACTTTCCATTGCATTACATTACATTTAAGCTGCTACAGTAACTTTACATTTTCCCAAGTAAAACAAATAGTAAAAATATTACTACTACTACATTGTTTTGTTGTTTACATCATTTAATACTCTGTATGCATCTGCCCAATATAAACTAGTTTTTTAAACATACTGATGTGATGAAGTTGTTGACATGCCAACGACTCTACATGGAATACATAATGAGATCCATGGTGAATAAAGAAGTACTTTTAAACACTTGGTCCATAAACTGTTGGACTGTTTTCCAAAGACA
This sequence comes from Nematolebias whitei, assembly GCF_014905685.2. Lineage (NCBI taxonomy): Eukaryota > Metazoa > Chordata > Actinopteri > Cyprinodontiformes > Rivulidae > Nematolebias > Nematolebias whitei. The sequence goes on along the minus strand of NC_056510.1, from coordinate 43,566,357 downwards.
AATACATCATACACAGAAAACTAATGTGGAAATCTTTAAACTGAGTCAAATATATCACTTTAAGTGTATCTTTTTTCATTTGTATGCTGTCTTAAATACTTTCTTCCACCCATTTATTATAGTTTTTAATTATTTTGATTACTGACATGAATGTGACATATATTAATCTTGATGGCTACGTAGAGTTGGAAAAATATAGATTTCTTTATTTTGTTATCATGCTCATAGGATATATTGTGATCATTTGCATTAATTCTACCATTGTGTGGCTTATTGTGATTCACAAAAACCTCCATGAACCCATGTACATTTTCATTGCTGCTTTGTTAATTAACTCTGTTCTTGTCAGCACAGGAGTCTATCCAAAACTACTGATTGACTTTTTATCTGAAAAACAGACCATCTCTTATCCAGCATGTCTATTCCAGATCTTTGTTTTTTACTCTCTGAGTTGTTCAGAATTATTACTGTTAGCAGCCATGGCCTTTGACAGATACGTGTCTATATGTAAACCTCTGCAATATCACACAATTATGAGAAAAACAACTGTGTGCATTTTCCTAGTCTCAGCGTGGCTCATACCTTTTTGTCATTTTGCTGTGCCAATCATAGGGAATGCAAATCAGAAACTCTGCAGTTTTAATTTGAAAGGAATTTTTTGCAACAACATATTAAACTATATTTTCTGTGTACGTTCAAGAGCACTGTTAATATTTGGCGTATTTATTCTTTTCGATATTTGTTTTCTTCCCATGTTTTTTGTACTTTTCACATATACAGTCATTCTTATAAAATCTTATAGAAGTTGCAGAGAAGTCAGAAAAAAAGCTGCACAGACCTGTTTACCTCACCTGCTGGTTTTAATTAACTATTTTTGTTTGCTTACTGTTGACACAGTCTTAGTTAGACTGGAATCGGATGTTTCTAAGATTGCACGTTTTATAATAATGTTGCAAGTAATAACATTTAATCCTATTTGCAATCCAATCATATATGGAATAAAAATGAAAGAAATTTATAAACACCTTAAAAGGTTGTTGGTCAATGCAACTTAACAAATTTTGTAATTATTTTTTTTGACCTTGTGTTTGTGATAGAGATACTCTTGTTGTTGCAGTAATGGCTATAACAACTTTGGTCTTAAAATGTTGTTTTTACAGTTTTTACAATTAAAACATTGACTCCCTTTGTTTCTCTGATATAATATATCTGAGTCTCTGATATAGTTAACCTTTTTTTTTTTAGCAACGGCCATCATTTTAGTTACACTGTCCCTAATTCTAACCATTGAGTTCCTTTAAAATAACAACTCAAACAAAAAAGTCTGTTCTGTTTTTGTGTGTTTTTTTTTTAACAATGTAACATTTTGCTGTACAACCTCTAACAAACTAAGATCACAGAGCAACATAGCTTTGCCCACCTGTTCATTTGTCAGTGTGGACCTCTTGGCTTTGTCATTTGTTTTAATTTGTGTGTAACTTATGGTTATAGTTACTAAATGTGATAATAAAAAAACGTTTTGCATTTGGAGTAGTTCTAAAATTGTTTTCTTTACATTTCTGTCAGTGGGCGGCATGGTGGTGCAGTTGGTAGAGCTGCTACCTCTCAGTGAGAAGATTGCCAGATCGAATCCTGGCCAGGGACTTTTCTGGGTGAAGTTTGCATCTTCTCTCTAATTTCTCACACGTGTGGGTTTTCTCCAGGTACTCCAGTTTCCTCCCACAGCCAAAAAACATGCATGTTAGACTGACTGGTAACTCTAAATTGTCTCTAGGTGAGAGAGTGAATGGATGTTTGTCTCAAGTGTCTCCATGTGTGATGGATCAGAGACCTGCCCAGAGTGTCCCCCACCTCTCACACAATGATTGCTGGATATGGGCACCAGTGACCCCCGTGACACAAAAAGGAAATAGCAGGTAAACATAATGGTGTCACATTCAGCTGTTTTGTAAAATCCAAAGTGCAAGCAGGACTCCAAAGAAATGACCAAAAAGGTTTATTTACAAAACGAGAAAACATATAATGCTGACGAGGCGGCGACTTGTAGGAATTCATTCAACCTTTATTTAAACAGGTAAATCCCATTGAGCCTTGAGGACTCATTTACAAGAGAGACCTGATTTCAACAAAGAATGATGACAACAATGGACAACAGCGACAACAATAAACAGTTATAAAAAGTCATACAGATTTTTTTTTTTTTTACAAATAACATGGCTAAAAAATGTAACAAAAACAGCTAAATTATAAGGTGAATGTAGAAAACTAAAAACAGGAACATGTCTGCATTGGTCCCTGCCAGGAACTTAACAGATGTTTAAAGCCACTTAGAGAGGTCAAGGTCGAGAGCTTCAGATGTTTTTGTAAGATATTCCAGGAAACAGGAGCGGAGTAGGAGAAGGTCCTTTTGTCTAGTTCAGGCCTCACTGAGGGAACACTGCAGGTAATAATGTCCTGAGAGCGCACTCCATAGCTGCACTCACGCAGAGACATGTAGGAGGAGATGTATGAAGGCAGCAGACCAAGAAGTGATTTAAAGATGAAAATGTACCAGTGAGAGATATGCTGGTGAAGATTCTCAGTCATCCAGGACATGATGAATTCAAAAAGCGTTCAATACAAAAACAACTGGACTTTATTTGTAACAGAAGACGTTTCGCTCCTCATCATCCGAGGAGCTTTCTCAATTCAAAGAGCAGAGTGAGAGATTCAGGTTATAAGGCTGAGTGAGATAAGACACACACACATATGTAGATTGGCAGTTCACACCTAAACACCTTAACAGTAGGTCTTTGTTCCTCTAATTCACTGACGAGGCCCCTCTGTTCCCATCAGGTGTGAAAACCGGCTGGGAATCTGTTTTAAAGTTGCATTATGTGTTTTTGAAAGTGGAAATCTGAGGCCTCTTCCTCTGTTAAGAGACGGCTTTTCTCTTTTTACATAAATTGCTTCCTTCACCCCCCTCTCAAACCATCTGTGTTCTCAGTCCGAAATGTGCACATTTTGGTCCTCAACAGAGTGTTCCTTATCTGTGAGGTGGAGGTGAACAGCTGAATTTTGTCCAGAGGAGGTGGCTCTCCTGTGTTGAGTCATGCGTCTGTGAAGAGGCTGTTTAGTTTCTCCAGTGTAGAGGTATGGACAGTCCTCGCTGCACTGGACCGCATACACTACACCACTCTGTTTGTGTATGGGTGTTTTGTCCTTAGGGTGGACCAGCCTCTGTCTGAGAGTCCTGCTGGGTTTGAAATGTACTGGGATCTTGTGTTTGTTGAAGATCCTTCTGAATTTCTCTGATACTTCAGCAACATAAGGGATGACAATGTTTTTTCGTCTGTTGTTCTCCTTTTTCTGTTTATTGGTGTGTTTTGTAGATTTCCTCACTGACTTGACAAAAGCCCAGTTAGGATATCCACATGTTTGAAGAGCTTCTTGAACGTGTTTCAGTTCCTTTTCCTTCCCTTTTCCTTCAAGTTCACCAGAGAGGATGCAAACGACAACAAGCTGCCTTTTTTGGACTGTTTGGTTCAGATGGAGAGAGAGGACAGCCTCAACATTGAAGTGTACAGGAAACCAACCCACACAGACCAGTATCTTCTGTTTGACTCCCACCATCCACTGGAACACAAACTCTCTGTCATCAGAACTTTACAACATCGGGCCGAACGCGTCCCCACGAAGACAGAAGGGAAGGAAAAGGAACTGAAACACGTTCAAGAAACATATAATGCAACTTTAAAACAGATTCCCAGCCGGTTTTCACACCTGATGGGAACAGAGGGGTCTCGTCTGTGAATTAGAGGAACAAAGACCTACTGTTTAGGTTTTTAGGTGTGAACTGCCAATCTACACATATGTGTGTGTGTGTCTTATCTCACTCAGCCTTATAACCTGTATCTGTCACTCTCTGCTCTTTGAATTGAGAAAGCTCCTCGGATGAGGAGAGAAACATCTTCTGTTACAAATAAAGTCCAGTTGTTTTTGTATTGAACGCTTTTTGAATTTACCAGTGAGAGAGTCTGTGTGAAGTTAATGGTGACCAGTTAACCAGTGAATACTGGGTGCAGTGGTGGGTACGATAATCACAGCCAGTTATGAATCTTAGTGCACCATGATAGACAGCATCCAACATCTGCAGCATCCAACATCTGCAGGGTTCTTGTAGGAGCGTTCATGTAAATAATGTCACCGTAATCAATGGAGGGAAGGAAAGTCACAGATACAAGGTGTTTCCTAACATTCAGAGTTAGACAGGATCTGTTTCTGAAAATAAACCCAGTTTAACTTTCAGTTTCTTTACCAAGTTTTCCACATGGAGCTTAAAAGAGAGATGCGACTTGACCAAGATACCCAAATATTTATAAGAATCAAAAAACTCAATTTGGACACCATTTGAGGATGAAATCAGAGTAGAACTACTGGGACTGACTTCCTATTTGAAAAAAGCATCCCTTTGGTTTTGTCAGCGTTTAGGACAAGTTTGATAAGTAACAAATTTGAATGGATGATGTTGAAAGAAGATTTCAAAAGCTGGAAAGCCTTAGCAACAGTTTTAGCTTGACAATGAACAACTGTGTCATCAGCATAAAAATGTATGGATGCATTAGGGACGTTTTTACCTACATTATGTATGTAGATTGTAAAGAGGGTGGGTCCAAAGACTGAGCCTTGTGGTACACCATTGTTTACTGTTAAATAACTGGAGGAAGTACCATTATGTTGAACACATTGCCTCCGGTCTGAAAGATAGTTAGAGAACCAACCAATGGTGTGTTCTGAGAAACCAATTTCTGAGTTTATGACACAAGATGTTCTGATCCACAGTGTCAAAATCTTTAGACAGATCTAAGAAAAGTGTAGCACAATAATCCTTAGCATCCAGTGCTTCAACAACATCATTAAGAACCTTCAGTGAAGCAGTGGTTGTGCTGTGTTGTTTCCTGAAACCAGATTGATGTGGAGGTAAGATGTTAAATGAGTCCAGGTCATTTTTGATTTGAGAGTTTATCAGTTTTTCTAGAACCTTGACTAAAATGCAGAGTTTAGAGATTGGTCGATAGTTGTTCAGTGAGGTGGGGTCACCTCCCTTCAGCAAAGGAAGAACAAAGGCTGTTTTCCAAGTGTCTGGGATGGAGTTTTGTCTTATGGAGAGATTGAAGATGTGGGTCACAGGGACTGTGATGATATGAGCGGCCAGCCTTAAGAAATAAGGTGGAAGTTCATCTGGACCTGCAGATTTTTTAGGATCAAGACCTTTTAACAGTTTATTGACCTCACTGACTGAGAATGGAGAAAAAGAGAAGCTGTGATTAACTGAGGATTGACTTGTAGGAGGGATTTGATTTGTAGAAGTTTGGTTATTAAGTGAAGTGGCTGATTTTCCATTAGTAACTGTGTCAAATAAAGAACTAGAAGCAACAAAATGTTTGTTGAAACAGTTCAGGATCTCGTGCTTATTTGACACAGGAACAGAGTTAACGAGAAGTTGTGATGGGAGGTCAGATGATTGGGTGGTGCCTGAGAGAGATTTGATGGTTTTCCAGAATCTTTTAGGGTCATTTAGATTTTTGGAGGTCTGAGATAAGAAATAGTTGCGTTTTGCTGCTTTGACGGCAGTTGTGCATTTATTCCTCATCTGTCGAAAACTCAACCAATCAGTGTCTGAGTCAGATTTTCTCGCTGTGGCCCAAAGATGGTCTCTCCTGTGCATGAGGTCAGCTAGCTCTGGAGTAAACCAGGGGCTGTCTCGTCCCTCTATTCTGACCTGACGAAAAGGAGCATGTTTGTTCACAAAATAAATGAAACTATTATGAAAATAGTTCCAAGCGGTGTTCACACCATGAATAACTCTAAAGGCAAGGACACTGGGAGGTGAATGTGAAGGTGGAGGCATTACACATAATGCTCCCCTACTGAGACACTTGAGAGCTCAGCATTTAAAGGGGAGACACTAATTAACCAAAATGTGAATCACCTGGTGAGTAGGCAAATAATGCCCCTTTTCCACGGTCACATTGCGGGTCGAATATTTCCGGCTCAGCCCGTGTTTGAGGTCTTTTCCATAGTACTTGGGACCTGCTCAGCACCAGTATTCTGGCCCTGCTTCTCAAGGGGTCCAAGTGAGACGAGCCGTGATGTCAGAAACACTGTCAGTCACTGATTGGTCGGGGGGCGGAGTCTGTGGAGTATTTCCAAAACAACCCGATTCGCCATTTTTCTCTACCGTCTGCCATTAGCGATAACTTGAGGAGCGTATCTTTCAGTATTTTGAAGATATTAAAAAAATAATATCAAAGCTGTGGTCAAATGCAGAAGTGCAGGTGTTGTTGTGCTTGGTGGCCGACGAAAAAAGTCAAAGCGAGCTAGATGGAGGATTGGAGGGTGGTTTGGACATGGCCACTGCTCAACTTGAATCATTTATAGAAGATGGTGAGTGTTTTCTAACTTTAAACATATTTTAAGTTACTCATCCCATCAGTTCTGAACATATTTTTAACTAACAAAAGAGGCTGACGCCATAATAGGACAACATCAGTGCTATGATGCTAAAGCTAATTTGCATAAACACTAACTGTCCCCCGGTCCTGTTTCTCACTGTATTTTATCCAGAACGTATTTCAGCGCGTGACGGATTGTCTCTAAACTCCACATTAAACCCTCCAAGCCTCCCGGCTCCTGCTCCTGCTCCATCAGCAGTGTCTGCACCTGACAGAGCTCCATCACAGCCCAGCTGCACCTCACAGAGCAGCACAACGCTGCAGCTTCTGTGCTTGGTAAGAGCAGATGCAACATGTTCCACATCACTTTATTTGTGCCGATAAGGACTTGATTTTATTTTATTTTTAAGGTAAAAAAATAAAATGTTGAATAAATACTGAATTGGGATGAAATTATGTACTTTGTACACAGGGTCCCAGTTACAGACAACAAAATGTAAAATAAAAACAGTAATAAGATCTAAGATATGAATTAAGAAAAACATCAACTAAAAAACATCTACTAATAAAACACTAAGCACTAATAGCAGTAAACAATCAAAACAATACGTCAAACAGCAACATGAACTTGTGTTTGTGCAGCCTTATGAATATATAACACTGTGAAGAATCACATCATGTTGCTGCTGATCAGTTTCATGCTGTTGCTGATCAGTTTCATGTTGCTGCTGATCAGTTTCATGTTGTTGCTGATCAGTTTCATGTTGCTGCTGATCAGTTTCATGTTGTTTCTGATCAGTTTCATGTTGCTGCTGATCTGTTTCATGTTGCTGCTGATCTCTTTCATGTTGCTGCTGATCCGTTTCATGTTGCTGTGTTCATGCTTCACACAGACTCATGTCCATGCTGCTGTTCGGCGTATTGTGTTTATTGTTTTTATGCTATTAGTGCTTAGCATATTTTTAGTTGACGTTTTTCTTAGTTCATATCTTAGATCTTATTATTGTTTTTCTTTTACATTTTATTGTTTGATGTAGCTGGGACCCTGTGTACACAATTTTGATCCACCACATGTGGTGCAAATGACAAAGATATCTGTGTCTGTATAATACTTTCTGATTCATATATTTGTTGTTATTATTATATTATTTTCATTATTTTTAAATCAATTTATTTTTCATTTTCTTATTTTATCAGTTTAGTATTATTAATATAGTTATTATAGCTGTTAGCAGCACCTTTCTTTGTTACCATACCATTTTATTTATAGAGCACTTAAAATAGTGACAAGGCCAACCAAAGTGCTGTACAGACAGAAAACCAGGCAACACACGAAGCAAAATACAAAATGAAGTAAATCAGAATATAGACATAAAAACGATGCAGATAATAAATATGACGACTAACCAGTGTGGAGCGTACAGGTTCAAAACACAGATCATCTGGTGTCGAAAGCTACTGAATGTTAGTGGGTTTTTAAATGGAATTTGAAAACCGAGAGGGAGGGGGCCTGTCTGACAAGCAGAGGTAACTCGTTCCAAAGTCTTGGTCCTGCTACAGAGAAGGCCCTGTCACCTCAGCGCTTAAGACGAGTTCCTGGAACTGTGAGGAGCAACTGGTCCGCTGACCTCAGAGAACGTGGTGGGACATACGGCTGTAGCAAATCAGAGAGATGGGGGGTCGAAACCGTTCAGTGATTTGTAGACATACAGGAGTATTTTGAACTGGATTCGAAAGTGAACCGGTAACCAGTGCAGTGAGGCCAAAACTGGAGTAATGTGCTCTCTTTTGCCTGTACTTGTTAAAAATCAGGCTGCTGCATTCTGGACCAGTTGTAGTCGTGCAATGGAGGTCTGACTGATACCAAACAGGAGTGAATTGCAGTAATCAAGCCTAGATGTAATGAATGCATGTATTACTATCTCCAGGTTATTTTTGGATAATATGGGCTTCAGTTTAGACAGCCGCCTCAGTTGACAGAAAGTTATTTTATGTATTTATTCAAAAACAGTATGTAGCTTGAATTAACTACCTTTTTCTTCTTTCTAGTCAAGAGAAAGAGAAAAGAGTCCAGTAAAGAAAAGTCTTATTTCATCACTGAATGAACATGAAGAACGTTGGTTACGTACTGTAACCCCAGATTCTGAGTACAGAATACATGAATCTGGGGTTACAATACGTAACCAACATTCTATTTCGTATAGGCTTCGCCCTTTAAGGCCCTCACTAGTGGGTTAAAAGGCGAAGCATAATGTGGTCCTCGCCTCACTGGGTCCATTCAAACACCATATGAAGTGCCTGCTTGCACAAAAAAGTCTTGTCACTCAGCTCTCCATGTGCGTAAATGCGCGTTACATAATTACGCGTACCATGCACAGACGCGCGCTGCGTAGTTACGCGTTCTGAGTGCATGAACGCCCCGGAAAAGTTTTCAACGGGAAAGAGAAGAGGCTGAAAAAGGCCGTGAACCAAGCAGATCCATGGCTCTTCAATATGAACAGATTAATAATAATAAGTGAACTGATTATTAATCAAATAAACAGATTGATGACAGAAGTCATGAACTGATTAGTGACAATAGAACAAGAAAAACAGTCACAACCTGTGACTGATAACAACATCTCACACTGTAAATGCATGCAGTCAGATGTGAGTTTAAACGAGATTCCATGAAACATCAATATTCATTCTGTCAAGGCACTAAGGACAGAATGCGTCATGGAACGAGCCGACACATCACGTAAATAAAAACAAATTAATGAGCAGGGTGTTGACCACGCGGCCGCTGTACAAATATCCTGCATTGACATACCATTATGCAAAGCAGTCGAAGATGCAATACCCCTGGTCGAGTGCGCCCTGAGGATATCAGGAGGCTCTAAATCTGATGCTCTGTAGGCTTCAGAAATGGCCTCACACAGCCAGTGTGACAGGCGCTGGGTGGATAACGGGCGACCTGCAGATGCATCTCTATAGTGCACAAACAAATGTTGAGTCTGTCGCAGTGCGGCCATGCGTGCTAAGTAACACGTCAACGCACGCACAGGACAGAGAAGATGGAAAGATCCTTCTTATTCTGATTTGCAGGGGGAGGAAAAAAATCCCTCCAATGATATCGCTCTTGATTTAAAAGAGCTTGTGATGTTTTTAGGCATAAACACTGGATTAGGCCTCAGATCAGCTGAGCTGCCGTCAGTCTGAATTCTGAGGCATGACGGAGCAACAGAGAGGGCAGATAAATCACTCACCCTCTTAGCGGATGTTAAAGCCAACAGCAGGGCTATTTTAAGAGACAAAAATTTAATCGGAACCTGATTCATTGGCTCGAATGGAGCTTTGATGAATGTGTAACATTTGGGCTGAGCGCACACCCCCCTGCCAGTTTATGTATGCTGCAGTAACCTTGTTGTCTGTGTGAATCAACACATGTTGACTCCACAGCACAGAGGCAAAGTGTTGGATCACATTCAAAACTGTGCGACATTCCAGAACGTTTATATGAGCTGTTGTGTGAGGTGGCCACAGCGCCCCTACAGCTCGGGATAGGCATGTTCCCCCCCAACCTGGCAGGGACGTGTCTGTGAACACTGAGACGTGTGACGTAGGTCTGCTGACAGGGACTCCCTCCGACAGAACAAGGGGTTTTCCCTAGTGTCAGAGGTCTGTTCTCATGGAGGTGGGCACAGCAATCATCCGTCTCTTCTGCCTCACCGGATCCACATGCAGACGAGCAAACCATCTCTGGAAGCGTCGCATGTGGAGTAAGCCCAGCGGAAGCACCGTGTGAGCTGACGACATCATTCCTAACAGCTTCATGACGGAAATGGCTGTTACCACTCTGCCAGGCCTTACGTGGCGGAGCTGGTCTTTTAGAGTTTTGATTCTTTTCTGTGATAAACAAGCCCTCATGGCGATCAAGTTTAGCTCCACTCCCAGATAAACAATCGTCTGGGCCGGAAGAATCAAGCTTTTTTCTCAATTTATGGCAAAGCCCAGATTTAAAAGATGTGACGTCAGCACCTGGGTCTGCGCTGCTGCCTCCTTTCTGGAATGGGTCAGCAGCAACAAAAACAGGTAAAAAGCAACAGGTAAAACAAAATTCTCATCCCTGCTCTGTGTAGCGGCTGTAGAGCCATCTCCACACACTTTGAGAACGTACGAGGTGCGAGGGAATAACCGAACGGCAGCCTGTTGTACTGATACTGAATCCCTTGAAAGGAGAAGCGCAGGAACTTTCTATGCTTTGGGATGAACGGGATGTAAAAGTAGGCGTCTTTCAGATCGATGGAGATAAACCAATCATTTCGCTGAATGTTGTCTAACAGTTGTCTGGTTGTCAACATGTGAAACTGTCTTTCCATGATCGCCTTGTTGAAAATTGACAAATCCAAAAAGGGTCTCATCCCTCAGGTCCGTTTTGGGACCAGGAAGTAACGTGAGTAAAACCCTGTGTTTTCCTCTCCGTCGGGAACCTTGGAAATTATATATTTTATCAGAAGTTCCTGAACTTCTGCGTGTAGGGACGAGATCTGGTCTGGGGATGACAGAACAGTCTTTAAAATTCCTCCGAACGAGGGGGGGGGTTTGAGTTGTGAACTGTAACGTGTAACCCCTGCTGATAAGACGGCTCATCCATCTGTCTAGAGAGCACGTCCGCTGCCACTCTGCGTAACGTTCGGGGATTGGGTACGCGTTTTTGTGATGCGTCATGTTTCTTAAGGACATCAACCATTTTACAGCCTCAATCGCCATCATGTGTCGCGGAGGTGTGCTCCGCGCAACCCAAGGGGAGGCTGTTTCGAAAGGGCTCTGAACGTGCTTCTGTGCCGCGCTCAGGCTGCGGGCTCACATTCACGCTGATGTGAGCCGGCGTGCGCAGAGGAGAGGCATGCGCGCCCTCATAAATGCAGCGCCGTTTGGGTGAAAACTGTTGGCGCCACGGGATTGAGCGTTTGACACCGTTGCGGAGAGAGAAGGCAGCACGCAGCCCAGGCTGAGAGCGAGGTTTCCCACTGGACTCGGTCTGCTGAAAACATTCACTTTTGGCTGCTGTGTCATGCGAGCGTTTTGTGTGTTCCTTTGAGCTGTGGTGATTTTGAAAAAACTGTTTTGAGGACACCGGCTTGTTTTGTGTAGAGGATGTGTGAGGAGAAGCTGCTGTGAGATCATTCGAACTGACAGACAGGCTGAAACCAGACACTTTAATCTTTGAATGATGTTCATGTTTTATTTCAAAACTCATGTCATCATTTTGCACACACACATCCCCCACAAGGAGTCATTTCTTGAATCTTCTCCCCTGTGAGCCCTGTGGTTTGTTGTCACAGGGCGATGCCTGTAGGCAGTCTCTGGGGAAACGCTGCACCGCTGGTTGCCGGGATGAGAAGGGCTGTTCTCTGACGGGAGGGGCTGGCGGCGGAGTGGAGTGGGAGGACACTGTGTAGTATGACATATGGAGATATATTCATACATTAAACGGGTTCACTCATCTTTCTGGACTGTATGATGTCGTGCTTTGAATTTAACAGAAATGTAACGTGAGACGTTATTTATCTTTGACCCATCAAAATGAATGGAGGTCATTTATTTACAGAATCAAAGTTTAACATCAAACATTTACATTAATTTGGCAGAATATGAAAATAACAACATAATTAATCAGCTTTACAACTAGGAAAACCATACGGCCATGATTTTCCGTTGCTTCACCACAGACATTTCTGAAAACATCTGGATTAATTTTCTAGATAGGAGAGTTTAAAGATGGAAAATGAAGTTTTATCTTACAGAGAGATGTGTGAGGGAATTTGTCTGTTTTAACCAGAACAGCACGCTCTTTTGGAAATCAGCTTGTCCCAACAGTACACTTTTGGTGAAGGTCGACTTTTACCTTTTCTGAAGATAGATCAGTTCCGGCGTGGAGTCTCACTTCCAACCACTGTTCAGCGTCTCCGTGAGAACAGCTAAATACCTCGAGAGCCGTGTGAGGTTATCCAAACAGAAGTTATAATTCCCAAAATCGTCTCTGGTTCAGCTTGATTCTAATACAGCAGCATCCATGAATGCCTGCGTTTGCATTCTGGAACTCCCAAACTCTCTGCATTCTGAATTCCAAAAACTCTGAACTCCAAAACTCTGAACTCTCTTGATGAACTGGGAAGTGCCACATTTAAATGGGCTCGACTTCCGGTTCATTTGAGAGCTTTTTGATTGGTCGATGGACCAAAGCAGAGGTGTGGTTTGTGATGTAAGGTGTTATGCAAAGTCAAGGATTGTTTAAGAACAGACAGAAAGATATCATGGAAAAACCAGACTTCGTGGCGTCGCTCCACCAAGTATCTTGCTGTAAAAGTTAAACATGACATTTCTTTTCAGTAAACTTTTTAGTTGACCGAAACTTGAACTCCGACACACTTACAACTTTGCTCACTTCAAAGCAGACGATCAAGAAATTGAATCATTACTCTGTAACGTACTCTAACTTGATTT
>NC_056510.1:43532094-43548434 GCF_014905685.2 Nematolebias whitei | reverse complement strand
GGACATGGGCACCAGCGACCCCCGTGACCCAAAATGGAATAAGCGGGTAAAGAAAATGGATGGATGGATGTTTTCAAGTCTTACTGTAAAAGTACTTTCAAAGATTAAAGCACAGTGTGATGTTTTGCAATTTTAACATGAACCTTGTGCATATCTGTGAATAATAAAAGTGAAGATTTTTTAATACATCTTTGTTGTAAAAATCTTTACTAAAATGGAAAATACATGGGTTTAAAGCAGGCAGGGAAGGCAATAAAGTAGGATTATGGGTCAGACCATTTTAGCACCAACATAACTGGTTTGTTCCACTTTGGGGGAAGAATCAGTTTTGTGTTGTGTTTCCTTGACTGATGAAGCCTTTTGGATGGAAGGTGAAACGTTTCAGCACACAAAAAAAAAATTAACTGTCCAGATAACCTGACTGAAAATTGTTGGATTATGAATCAGGTTTAAAAGTTACAGCTCATGAGGTACTCCATTAGAGCATGATATCTCTTCCACAACATCCTGTGGCACAGTCTTTAGAGTGTTCTTCTTCTAATACGTTTAGTGGTGGCTAGTAAATAGCTTAAGGGAGCACTACCGCCACCAGGTGGTAAAATGAGTTACAAAAACAGAATGGGAGGCAGATCCTTCAGTTATCAGGCTCCTTTCTTGTGAAACCAACTTCCAATCTCTGTCCATGAGGCTGACACATTATCCAGTTTTAAAACTAGGCTTAAGACTTTCCTTTTTGCTAAATCCTATAGTTAGGGTCAGCTTGGGTTTCCTGAGCTGTCCCTTAGTTATGCTGCTATAGGCTTAGATTTCTGGAGGACAAACTGACCACACTTTTCACTCTGCTGCTGTCTTTACTTACTCTGCTCAACCTGTTTTGTATTTGTAATTTTTTTCTATCCTTAACATGTGTTTTTTTTGTCTTTCAGATACACCTGGACCTATATCTGGACCTACCATTCTATGTTCATCTGTCTCTCCTTCCTGTCCTCTCAAACCAGCAGATGGCCGCTTGTCCTGAGCCTGGTTCTGCTGGCGGTTTCTTCCTTTTAAAGGGAAGTTTTTCCTTTCCACTGTTGCCACTGTGCTTGTTCAGGATGGGAGACTGCAATGAAGCCAAGATTCAACTTGTCTGCTGGTCTCCTTAGATAGAGAACTTTACTAATTGACTTTTATGTATGTCAATGTTCCTGTAAAGTGCCCTGAGACAACTTTGTTGTGATTTGGCGCTATATAAATAAACTGAATTGAATGAGTTGGAATCTGGTCCCCGCCTACAGAGCCGGTACAGAAGTGTAAATGGAAACACAACGACATACGAGCTGATCTGAGCTGACCCAAACTTACCTGATCCGCACCGTAACAGTGGAAAAGGGGTCTTAGATGAGCAGGGCTGGGCAAGGTGGGCACAGACTCCCACAGTACCCTCTCTCTATGAAACGGCCATTGATGTTCCAAAAACCACCCACCCAACTCAGGAAGTGGGGTGAAAAAACTAAATGCCGGAGGGCACCAAGATAAACAGACTAGGAGTGTTCCTGGGCGCATACACATTAATAACAAGAGTTCAGGTGGACGTCTCATGGGCAGAGTTCAGGCAGGCGGCCGGGAGAACGTGGCGGCGATGAATCAGACAAGGAAACTGCTGCTGAAGATGGAACCAGAAGTGTTGTGGGTGGAATCAGCAGCTCTGCAGTGGGCAAAGGGACCAGGGGGACAGTAGCGGGCAAAGGGACCCTGGAGGATACAGCTGGGGATGGGACCATGGAGGCTGCAGCTGGTAATGGGACCCTAGAGGCTACAGGAGGCATCGGGACCCTGAAAGCTGTAGGAGGCGTCGGGACCCTGGAGGCTGCAGAAGGCGTCATGACCCTGAAGGTTGCAGGAGGCATAGAGACCACAGGAGCTGAAGGGACTGTTGAGACCACAGGGGCTGCAGGGGGCATCAAGACCATAGGGGCCTCAGGGTGTACCAAGACCACAGGGGCTGCAGGGGGCATCAAGACCACAGTGGCTGCAGGGGGCACCAAGACCACAGGGGTTGCAGGGGGCGTTGAGACCAGGAGTCCAGAGCTGGCACAGAGAATGCAGGGGCTACAGTGGGTGTAGAAACTACAGGTACTGTAGTAGGCAGAAGAGCCACCACAGGGACTGCAGTAGGCATAGGAGCCTCTGGAGAAGAGGAACCAAGAGAGGCATCTTCCAGGACATTCTCGAAAGCACAGGAAGTCACCCACAGTCTTCACCCACAGAGACACAGGAAGAGCGAGTTGCCAATGGCTCAGGGGATTTTCACCCTCACCAGGTTGCACAGGTACTGTGTGGGAGGTCACTCTCAGCTTTACACCTCTGGGCGTAAGAAAATATATCCTGGTAAGCAGGTATGAGGAACATCTGAAGCTGGGATGTCAGAGTTCCCAATGTCTTGTTAACATAAATCTTCTGGCTTTGATCCTATCTGCAGAGGTAGCACAGAGAATTATTATTAAACCACAAATGTGTAGGTGATTCACCTGATCCTCTAATGGTGGCAGATCAGGAGCCATGTTCATTATCGCAGGAGCTGGGCACTTCAAGGGTGTGGAGACTGTCATGGCATGTGCTGTGTATGATTGGGGTGCCAGAGCATGGATAGGAGCCTGAGGAATGCGTGATACAGGGGAGCGGTGAGGCACTGGAAAACAGCTAGGTGTTGATGCACTGCAGAACCTCAGAGAGGAGACAGGTGCTGGAGAATGCTTGGTCCGGCCAGAGTCAAAGCACTTGGAAGATGGTGGCTTCATTGCCAAGTGAGTACCCCAAAAAGGCAATCACCTGTCAACTTCCTCTTTCTCTCAGTGTGCGGCCCTCCCAGCTTCCTTGGGCAAGATCTCAAAAAGAGAGAACTGCTTGCTTGGTTTCTGGGAGGGGAGCATTTTTTTACATTCAGCTGTTTTGCGAAACCCAAAGTGCAAGTAGGACTCCAAAGAAATGATTTACTAAAAGTGAAAACATATAATGCTGATGGTACAGTGACTCTACATAAGCATTGTAGGAATAACTCTAAAGGCAAGTACACTAGGACCTTGGTCTCCAACCCCGGGCCACAGACTGGTCCATGGGTCAATTGCTACCAGGCCACACAGAAATAATACTTAACGTACATTATTTATGTTTTATTTAGTATCTGATTCTTAATAATGTTTTATTTTGAAAAATTACCGTATTCTCTCCGCCACATCTGTCTATGACTCACTTTTGACACAGGTCAAGCTTGACACTCCTTCCAGCAGCCAAGCTCCTTGTAGCTGTGGACAGCTGGCTGCAGGTGCCAGGGGATGTTCCTGGTTCTTCTGCTGTCACGAGTCACGTTTCCTGCCAGTTCCAGGATCTCAGTGGTCAGGCACGCGAGCACAGCCAGCAGGGAGATGGGAATGCATCTACGGCGCCTCCTTTTATAATGCATTTTATTTGTCAGCGCCTTTCAAAACACCCAAGGACACTTCACAGCACTAAAAACACAGTATTAAACAATATAAAATAACTATTAAAAACACTAAACCAAAAAGAAAATAACATTTAAAAATAACAGTTAAAGTGAAAAGGCTACCTTGAACAGATGAGTTTTGAGTTTTGATTTGAAGGTCAGAAGGCAGTCAATGTTACGGATGTCCGGGGGAAGAGCATTCCAGAGCTGGGAAGCAGAGTTAGAAAAGGCTCTGTGTCCCATGGTGCTGAGGTGCAAGAGGCACGTTAAGGTGGATGGAAGTGGAAGAACGAAGGGAGCGTGAATGGGTGGTAATGTGCAGGAGATCTAACAGGTAAGGAGGGGCGAGGTTGTGGATAGCTTTGAAAGTGAACAACAAGATTTTAAATTAAATTCTGAATGTGACTGGAAGCCAGTGAAGTTGCTGTAAAACTGGGGTGATGTGGTGAAATGAGGGGGTTTTGGTGACGATGCGGGCAGCTGAATTTTGAACCATTTGAAGCTTACGGATTAATTTGTGAGGCAGACCAAAGAGGAGAGAGTTACAGTAATCGATTTTCAACTCATTTGAGATTTGGGGCTGTAGTTGTGATATTATTTGAGCTTTTGAGATATTAATCAGCTGCTCCCGGCTGTAAAAAAAAACAAAAAAAAAACCCCACCTTGGTGTTATGGTTACGCATCATAACAAATGTCCAAAAGTTAAGAAGTTTCAGCAAAACTTATATAGAGATGAATATGTAGGCCCCTCTTGGAATGGGCTGGCCCACTGCAGCGGTACGTCAGAGCGTCCGCCACATTGGATGTGGCAGATCTGTCGGTCAACAAATACAAGGAAATGAAGTGAACTTCATAAAGCACCATTCTACAAAGTGTTTTAAGCTAATGCCTGTCATTCACACACACCAATATATCTGGAAAACAAACAGGCACCAAAGATGAAATTTGTAACTTTTAATGTGATTATTAAAAATTACTCCTTAAATGTTTAGGTTATAAGGAAGCACTAAACCAACATCTGTATTATTTTGAATGTTTACAACTATTAATGTGTATAACACTATTACTGTGGTGATAAATATATAAATATTCATGTTTAACATTTAATCTGTGTCTAAGTAAGTAAGTAAACTTTATTTCTATAGCACTTTTCACAGACCAGGGTCACAAAGTGCTGCACAAAATAATATAATCTATAATAACTAGAGCCTGAGGATCACTAACATGCCACATCCAATATGGCGGTGATGTTGATGTACAATTCAGTGCTCAATTTGGTGTCTACATATTATATGTCTATGCTTGCCTCCGTCACCTTCTTAAAGGTGCTACTCCTGCTAGTGTTGTATCAAAAATTGATGGTCTGACCGAAATTAATTGGCGCTGCAGGAGCACACATGAGAGGACTCACTGTTTCAGTTCTTCAAAATTTAACAAGAATAACACCTAAAAACGATGATTTGTTTGCTTGAGATTATAGCAAAGGAGTGTCTCCATTTACTTTTTTCTTAGTAAATGCACTTTAATGGTCAAAAATCTTAATTTCGCCTGCCTACCAAAGATCGATTATGGGCTGCAAAAAAATCGATTATGGCTCGTAATTTAATAGAATTTAACAAGCAGGCAAAATTAAGCTTTGCTGAACATTAATGTCAGGTTTTGCCCATTTTCCACAGTTTTGTTTTAGTTTTCATGATTCAGCTCTGTAATGCCTGTCACCCTTCCTCAGCTCCTGTCACCATGCCTCCTCTGCTCTGACACTAATCAAGCGCTCATCAGTTCCACCTGCTCTGCTCCCTTCATAAGCCCAGCTCTAACTACACTTCACGGATCACGTCTTGGCCTTGGCTTCTGCTCTCAGATTGCCTTTGTATGACCCCTGTTTCGACCAACAGACCATGCCCTTGGATTACCCCCTCACTGATCAAGTGCTGCACCTGTCTGCTCAGCTGTTGCTGCAGACTCTTCACGAGTGACGTCATCACCACCGACTCTACAACAGTTTGTGCCTCCCAGCAGATTGAGAAGGTTAGTGACTGTCACAAAGACTCACAGAACCTTGCCAACCAAGACCAGTCAACTAACATCTCTGTCTTAACAGGTCGGCCTTCCTCTTGGACCCAGACCTCCACCAGCAGATTTTTTCTAATAAAATGTTTAAACCATTCATGGTGTCTGGTGTTGTGTGCTGATCCAAAACCCAGGTCTTGTCAATTAAAGTGCATTCATAAAGGAAAAGTAAACTGAGACAAATGATGATTGTTTTAGGTGTTAATCTTGTTAAATTTTGAGTCCTCTTGTGTCTGCTACCATGGTGCCAATCATTATTTGGCAGACCATCATCACCTTTTGGCACAACATGGGTAACACATAATACTTCACCACATTTTTTGAAACACCCAAACTAGCAAAATGAACAACAAACATCTTTGGAAAGTTTATTTACAGAGGGTGAAAGAGCCAGCGAGGAGACAGAAGAAGAGCCTACAGCGTCAAAGAAAAGAAAGCTATATTTAACAGACAATACCATGTGTCCTATTTGAAATAAACCAGCAGGCGCACAAGCCAGTGTATCTCTTGTGCCGGTCCCAAGCTTGGTAAATGGTGAGAGTTGTGTCAGGAAGGGAATCCAGCATAAAACACTTTTGCCAAACTGTAATGCAAGTTCATCAAAGCAAAACCATACCGGATCTGTCGAGGCCCTGGTTAACAACAATCGCCACTGGTACTATTGACAAATGGTGCCGGCGGAAATTGTGCTGTTATCAATCAATCAATCAACCTTTATTTATACAGGTAAATCCCATTGAGCCTCAAGGACTCATTTACAAGAGAGACCTGATTTCAACAAAGAAAGATGACAACAATGGACAACAGCAACAACAATAAACTGTTATAAAAAAAGCATACTACAGGTTTTTTTTTTCACAAATAGGATGGCTAAAAGGAAAAGGTAACAAAACAAAAAACAGCTAGATTCCAAGACAAATGTAGAAAACTAAAAACAGGAACATGTCTGCATTGGACCCTGCCAGGTGTCCAACAGATTCTTAAAGACACTTAGAGAGGTCAAGGTCGAGAGCTTCAAATCTTTTTGTAAGATATTCCAGGAAACAGGAGCGGAATAGGAGAAGGCCCTTTTGCCTAGTTCAGTCCTCATTGAGGGAACACTGCAGGTAATAATGTCCTGAGAGCGCACTCCGTAGCTGCACTCACGCAGAGACATGTAGGAGGAGATGTATGAAGGCAACAGACCAAGAAGTGATTTAAAGATGAAAATATACCAGTGAGAGAGTCTGCGTGAAGTTAATGATGTCCAGTTAACCAGTGAATACAGTGTGCAGTGGTGGGTACGATAATCACAGCCAGTTATGAATCTTAGTGCACCATGATAGACAGCATCCAACATCTGCAGGATTCTTGTAGGAGCGTTCATGTAAATAATATCACCATAATCAATTGAGGGAAGGAAAGTCACAAATACAAGGTGTTTTCTAGCATTCAGGGTTAGACAGGATTTGTTTCTGAAAAAGAAACATAGTTTAACTTTCAGTTTCTTTATCAAGTTTTCCACATGGAGCTTAAAAGAGAGATGTGAGTCGACCAAGATACCCAAATATTTATAGGAATCAACAAACTCAATGGGGACACCATTTGAGGATAAAATCGGAAGAAGAACTGCTGGGACCAACTTCCTATTTGAAAAAAGCATCCCTTTAGTTTTGTCAGCATTTAGGACAAGTTTGAGGCGAAACAAATCAGTCTGGATGATGTTGAATGCATATTTCAAAAGCTGGAAAGACTTAACAACAGTTTTAGCTCGACAATAAACAACTGTGTCGTCAGCATAGAAATGTATGGATGCATTAGGGATGTTTTTACCTACATTATGTATGTAGATTGTAAAGAGGGTGGGTCCTAAGACTGAGCCTTGTGGTACACCATTGTTGACTGTTAAATAACTGGAGGAAGTACCATTATGGTGAACACATTGCCTCCGGTCTGAAAGATAGTTAGAGAACCAACCAATAGTGTGTTCTGAGAAACCAATTTCTGAGAGTTTATGACTCAAAATGTTATGATCCACAGTGTCAAAAGCTTTAGACAGGTCTAAGAAAAGTGCAGCACAATAATCCTTAGCATCCAGTGCTTCAACAACATCATTAAGAACCTTCAGTGAAGCAGTGGTTGTGCTGTGTGTTTTCCTGAAACCAGATTGATGTGGAGGTAAGATGTTTAATGAGTCCAGGTAATCTTTGATTTGAGAGTTTATCAGTTTTTCTAGAACCTTGGCTAAAATGCAGAGTTTAGAGATTGGTCGATAGTTGTTCAGTGAGGTGGGGTCTCCTCCCTTCAGCAAAGGAAGAACAAAGGCTGTTTTCCAAGTGTCTGGGATGGAGTTTTGTCTTATGGAGAGATTTAAGATGTGGGTCACAGGGACTGTGATGATATGAGCAGCCAGCCTTAAGAAATAAGGTGGAAGTTCATCTGGACCTGCAGATTTTTTAGGATCAAGATCTATTAACAGTTTATTGACCTCACTGACTGAGAATGGAGAAAAAGAGAAGGTGTGATTAACTGAGGATTGACTTGTAGGAGGGATTTGATTTGTAGAAGTTTGGTTATTAAGTGAAGTGGCTGATCTTCCATTAGTAACTGTGTCAAATAAAGAACCAGAAGCAACAAAATGTTTGTTGAGACAGTTCAGGATCTCGTGCTTATTTGACACAGGAACAGAGTTAACGAGAAGTTGTGATGGGAGGTCAGATGATTGGGGGTTGCCTAAGAGAGATTTGATGGTTTTCCAGAATCTGTTAGGGTCATTTAGATTTTTGGAGGTCTGAGATAAGAAATAGTTGCGTTTTGCTGCTTTAACAGCAGTTGTACATTTATTCCTCATCTGTCGAAAACTCAACCAATCAGTGTCTGAGTCAGATTTTCTCGCTATGGCCCAAAGATGATCTCTCCTGTGCAGGAGGTCAGCTAGCTCTGGAGTAAACCAGGGGCTGTCTCGTCCCTTTATTCTGAACTGACGAAAAGGAGCATGTATGTTCAGGAAATAAATGAAATTATTATGGAAATAGTTCCAAGCGGAGTTCACGTCATCAGTTAACAGAATACGATGCCAGTCAAAGTGAGACAGATCCCAGAGGAATGACTGTTCACAAAAACGTTTCAAATCCCTTTTTTGAATTAATCTGGGCTTAGAAGGTGGAAGTTTAATATCTCTCAAAGCAGCTGTCACACAGTGATCACTCAAAAGATCAGCGAATACACCTGTACCAGGGAATTTGTGAGGCATATTAGTTAGAAACAGGTCTAAGATAGAGGAATTTTCAGGATGGTTTTTATTTAATCTAGTGGGGGAGTCGATCAGTTGGGTTAAATTAAAAGACAAGCAACATTCCTTGAATTTGTCACAGAGGGGGGTCGACTTACATCAATCAATGTTGAGATCTCCTGCCAAAAAGACCTCTGTGAATTTTAAATTACCAAGAAATTCCTTCATGGCAGTTAATGCCTCAGGTGATGCTGAGGGTAGGCGGTAACAACCTACTACAGTTAAAATCTGGCCTCCATTCAAGGTGATATTTACAGATAAGGCTTCAAACTGGTTTGGAATTGTTTTGGAAGACACAAGACTTGAAACCAGAGAATCTCTAATGTAAATAATGACTCCACCCCCCCTTTGTTGACGATCACAGCGGTAGATGTTAAATCCATTGATTGCCACGTCATTATTCATTACAGATTTGTTGAACCAGAATTCAGAAATAAAGATAACATCTGCCCCAGAAGAACTGACCAGGATTTTCACAGCATCAAGTTTTTTCAGAAGGCTTCGAGCATTTACATGCAGAAAATGAAGCCCAGAGGCATTTTTAAAGTCATTTGGTGTGCTGTAATTAGTGGGGGGTCCAGGGTTGGGCTGAATCCCTGAGAGCAGTAACAACATAATTATCATACATTTTCTTGAGTTTTTTGTGACTGATGTGTAATTATAAGAGTTAACAGTGTGACAATTAGCCCCCATACTCGAACCATGAGAAACATTAATGAAGACGTGATCATTCAGAACCCAAAAACAGTGAAAGTTGCAGTGATGGACAGATTCAGGTGTATTAACAAGATTCAGTGACTCCAGATAATCTGAGAACTGAAAATAGTGACAGTAATGTAGTGAACTTGACCTGATGTCAAAACTTGACCTTAGGATCATATGGTCAGAAACTGTCATTTCATTGATTTGCATCCAGAAATACAGGTTGACCCATCCTGAGACTTTCTTTCTTGAATTAATCAAGTGGAAAAAGACAATTCTCTATGATCATTACTATTTTACAAATGTTTTGATAATCAAATTGTGTTAGTTCAAACAATGTTTACATGTTGAAGTGAACTACTCATTTTTATTTACTTAAAACAGTAAGAATGATTTTTAATCCTCATTCAAAGAAGAAATCAGGTTAATATGCATTTCTTGATTTTCTGTCTTCAATGAGCAAAGTTTGTAAGTGTGTCAAAGTTCAAGTTTCGGTCAACTGAAAGTTTACTGAAAAGAAATGTCATGTTTAACTTTTACAGCAAGATACTTGGTGAGTGGCTCCATGAAGTCTGGTTTTTCCATGATATCTTTCTGTCTGTTCTTAAACAATCTGAATCTTTTCCTTGACTTTTAATAACACCTTACATCACAAAACACACCTCTGTTGGGGTCCATCGACCAATCAGAGGCTCTCAAATGAACCGGAAGTAGAGCCCATTAAAATGTTGGCAGTTCCTAGTTCAAGCAGAGAGTTTGGGAGTTCCAGAATGCAGAACGCTGGAATTCAGGATGCTGCTGAATTAGAATCAAGCTGATCCAGAGACGATTTTGGGAATTATAACTTCTGTTTGGATAACCTCACACGACTCTCGAGGTTCGAGCTGTTCTCACGGAGACGCTGAAAGAGTTGAAAGGAGAGCTCTACACCAACGCTGAACTATCGTCTGCAAGGTAAAAAGTTCTATTCTCAACCAAGCGTACCGTTGGCTCAAGCTGGAAAAGAAGGAGCGTGTCGGTTCTGGTTAAGACAGACAAATTCCCTCACACATCTCTCTGTAGATAAACCTCATCTTTCCATCTTTAAACTCTCCTATCTGCTAGCAAATTAATCCAGATGTTTTCAGAAATGTCTGTGGTGAAGCAACGGAAAATCATGGCCATATGGTTTTCCTGGTTGTAAAGCTGATTAATTATGTCGTTATTTTCCAATTCTTGCCAATTAATGTAAATGTGTGATGTGTTAAACTTGATTCTGTTAATAAATGACCCACTCGTTTGGTGAGTCAAAGATAATTAACGTCTCACGTCCACATTTTTATTAAATTCAATGCACGCATGTTATACAGTCCAGAAAAATGAAAGAACTCGTTTAATGTATGAATATATCTCAGTATATGTCTTACTACATCTGGTGGCCCGTTTACGTGTTCATAAATGGACTGTTGTATTCGTGTAAAATTGATTTTACGTGTTGGCATGAAGAAATAGCAGATTGGAGCTGTGTTGAAACGCAGCTGAGCTGCAGCGCTTGGAGAAAAACACTGCATGTTTACGCTGGCGATGCTTTGAAGCTGATACCGAGTCATTGAGTCTTTATGAAAGCTGAAATTGTACGTCTGTTATGTGTAACTAAAGCTGGGTTTGTGTGGAAACGCTTTATTCTGTAAAACTGTGGTCCAGACGTGACTCTGGTCCGGCTTGTTTTGACAAGTTCGAACGAGTTTGTTTTAAATGGTTTAAAAGACGTTTTGCCACGGAGCACCACTCCACTAAGCTCAGAAATTGATTCGTTACATTTTTTAACAGAAAATGGTGCATTTTGACAGTTTAAAAGACGAAAAGTTGACGAACTATTTCAGGCTAACAGTAACATGCTAGTTGGAAACACGATGCGTGATTGGTTGAAAACGGCTGAGTTGGGACGCTGTGATTCGCTGAGCAGAGAATGACGTGTCTACGTCACTTCCTCTGACCCCGTTGTTGCCCTGTCATTGGTGGATTCAGTCACGTGACCCGAAATGAAACTCGTTTTCATAGGGATTTAAAATCTGCTTTTTAAAGCTGAAAAGCGCTTTAAAGTTGATTCTGATACGCTGCTCCGTGTCTTCGAAGCATAATTGTTGAAATTTTGCCACGTTAGAGTTTAAAATCCGTCATTAAATGATGTTTTTGAACAACGCTAGCGATGCTAATTTTAAGCTAACAGCTAACGACCGGATGAGTGACGTGTCACGTCACTTCCTCCATGTCAGAAATGAGCTCGGTTGCAACTGAAGCCTTCGCTGTGCTTAAAATCACTAAATAAAGCTGTCACATGTCCCATAAAACTCAAGTTCATGCAAAGAAGTCGTGCTTGTTGAAACAACGCCAAGTTTAAGCTTTAAAACCGTTCAGAAATGTTGATTTTAACCGAGTTTAGCCGAAGCTAATTTTAAGCTAAGCGGCTAACAACAGGATGTCAACAGAACGTCACAGGAAGTCGTCATAGACTCCTGCTGGTAGAAAGCTAAACACTGCCCCCTCCTGAGGAACTTGAGATCACAGTTTCACTATGTTTTAGGTCATTTTGAGTGAAATTAAACTTATTTATTTCTGTAAGACAAATTTTGAGTTAACAAACGTTCCTCGAGCTGATTTATACTGTTATGTTATCTTACCATTAAAAGTCAGTAAAGTATTTATGCCCAGAGAGGCGTTTACTAGGACATTTTTCATTCACTGATAAATCCTCAAGCAGGTGCAAAATGAAAAAATGAGAACTTTTTGGTAGACACAGTCACAGATAATCACAGAGCTGATCAGTTTACTCATTTGCTGGAAAGATAATACACGTTTAATTGCTAGATCACTAAATAAGAGTAAACTTATCAGGAAAAAGAAACTTTTCTGTTTAAGTTACCACCTAAAAAATACATCTTCCTATTTAATTTTAAATAGAAGGTATTGGCAGGAGAACAGGAGTAATAACAGTTTTTCTGAAGAAAGACTGATTAATCCTGACACATCATCAATTTTTATTTTTCTGTACACCTCTGAACTCGATGAGTAACTGTAAAATAGCAAATTTCTGGAACAGAACGGTTTAAAAAGTGTCTTTAAACTGATGTGCTGTGAGACTTTTTAGAAAATTGCAGGTTTATTAAAAATTCAGTGCTTTAGAGTAAAATACACTGAGAAGGTTGGTAATCTAGTATCTGTTAAGAAATAAGCACATAAAAAGTAACACTGCATAGATGCATTTACTTAAATATTCATGAATTGGGGTAAAACCTGGACAGGTGCCCACATTTGAATAAGTTGACTTATAACAGTACTTTTGTGTAAACCCAGAGCTTAAAATAGTGTGAAAACTCAATGACACTTGAATACAAATATTTTGTCATAGCTCTGCTCTCTGTCAGCTCCTCTGTCATGCTGCACACTCAGTAATCACTCAACTCATGTCACCTGTCACCGCTCATTATCCCACAGCTCCACCACCTGGTCCAGTCAGTACTTAAGCTCACTCATTCCTCTCAGTCTGGGCCAGATTCTCTATCCTGTCTCATCAGCAGTAGACTTTCCAGCATTCCATTGATTGACTCATCACGTTCATGACCCTTGCCTTGACCACGACCACGTTTTTGCCTCAGCCCTCGTCTGCTTTTGCTCATCTGATCAGGTACCGACTCATGCTCTTGTTTTTGACTCTCTTTTTGGATCACGTACTGGATACTTCTGCTGAACAACTGACTTCACGGTATGAACTCTGCCTTTCCCTTCAGACTGTTTTTTGGATCACGGATTAAAGGTCAAGCTCATTCTGTATCACGGACTTATCCTTATCCCTGAATCTGATTCCCACAGATTCATTTCCCCAATTAGTCTCTTTCCCCCTGCATCTACTAACCTTTATCTTTTAGTTGCAAGCCTGTTGGACTCCGTTCCAGTGGACCTTAACATCAGTTCTACTTCTACTGGCAGCCCGCCACTACAACACTACCAAATCACGAACTACCAATCAGAAGATCGGAACCAGCCCAGAACCGGACCTACTCCAGGGTTTTACTTTATTTCACAATAAATCTTTTAACCCTCTCAGTGGTTGTTGTTGTTGTTTGCGATCCGGCCTCTGGTTCATGACATATTTACCTGTAAAATATCTGAAGCTTGCAACTGTTCTAAACAGATAAAGTGCTACACAGTGAAAAACATGACAGGTGTGTTAGAAAAAGATTTTGATCCTTATGAGATGAGGGACTGTTTAGAGAATGCGTTAGCATGGCTGACAGGATCCTTACATCCATATGGCAAACAGGCGGAGAGCATGAACCCAAAAGAGTTAGTGGACAATCTGAAGGAGGTTGCAGAGAGTGTTACCTCTACAGAAATTAAAAGGTCAAACTATGAAAAGCTGGCTAAAATTGCAATATTGCTGAAAGAATCATTCTATACAGTTGTTGAGAAAGCTGATTACCTTGCAATAAGGTTAGACAGTGAAAAAGAGGTGGTTCAGAAAATTGAAGAACACTTCCTTCAATTTAAAAGTGAACACGAAGTCCTCACAAAAAAAAACATTCTGAACAGATGTTTCAATCACAGCAAGATGCACATGCAGAAAATGATTCGCTGAATAGCAAAATACAGTTACTTAATGCATCACTATCTGAAGCCAGGGATGATAAAGAGCTGTTGTCCAGAGGATACTTTGCATTAAGTCGGGATCACGACAAGACAGTGTCACAAGTTTCCCGCTGCAAAGGCGAGATAGATGTGCTTAAAAAAGATCTGCACAAAAGCAGAGTGGATAAAGAGGTATTCCTGGAAGAAGTTATGCGTTTACGAAGTGAATGTCAAACATCCCAGGAACGCCTAAAAGCATGTGAGGAGAAACTAAGAGCAGCAACAAATAAAAGTTCTGACGTGGGGCAAGTTTGTCTGGAACTCAGAGAAGACCGTGGACAGAGTCCAGGTCACCCACAACCACCTCAGAAAGACGTTGTTGCACCTCCTGCTCGTAATCCACCCTCACCTAAAGTGGTAGGAACAGACCTGAACAGGTCTCCTCCACCAAACATGCAACAGAGTGCATGGAAACTTCCTCTTTCAATGGATGTTCTGCTAAAACTCTCAAAATATGTACAACGCTTTGTACCTGGACCGATGGGTTCAATTGGAACAAAAGCGTACCTGAAAGATCTCGAATTCAGATTGAAAGGTTATCCTAATGCTACGGTTGAGGATAAGATCAGTATGATAAGGCTCACTTCAGACAGAGAGGTGTTCGCCTTCATCGAACGTCTACCTGATGCAACGAGAAAGGATTACAACCTTCTGTGTGAGGCTTTGATCAGAGAGTACGACCCCTGCACGGGACCTGCTGGTTTCCCAGCCGCTGACAAGGTCAAGCAGGGCAAGAATGAACATCCAAAGATCTATTACAAAAGAATCTTCCAAGCTTATTTTGGTTACAGAAATGAAACCGGAATGGAGGAAGAAGAAAATTTTAAATATGTTTTCAGCAAAAATCTCTACACTGACATACGCATGTTAGTACAAATTATGGCAAATTTCAGAGAAAAATCCATAAATGAGATTAAACAGTGTGCTGTGAATGTGTTCGAGGCATGTTCTCAG
This sequence comes from Nematolebias whitei, assembly GCF_014905685.2. Classification (NCBI taxonomy): domain Eukaryota; kingdom Metazoa; phylum Chordata; class Actinopteri; order Cyprinodontiformes; family Rivulidae; genus Nematolebias; species Nematolebias whitei. The sequence continues at coordinate 43,533,309 of NC_056510.1, read as the reverse complement.
GCTAAGACGCCCATAGAGGTGTTTCCTGGTATAAAGGTTAAACCCCACTCCCTAGAAATGGAAGGAAGGCGTGCGTCGCCACCTCCTCCTAAAACAGGCGAGAAAAGGCAGTATTTTCAAACTAACAAACCACGTAATGAAGGTGCACGCTGGGACAAAAAGGCTCCTCTTTCAGAGGATGGACGTGATCATCGTAAATGGGACATGCGTAGGACGCAAAGATATGGGATCCAAGAGGACCCATATTATCAGGGGAAATCCGAAGAGGAACCCCCAAAAGACGTACCTAGCCGCCTCCCACCTCGGACGAAACGTACCGAGGCGATAAAATCACAAAGGTCCCAGGAACAAGGCCCTACACCTCTGAGCATGGAAGAGACAGAGGAAATACAAAGGTTTTTAGACACTTTGATACACGCTGAAATGGGAATCCAACCAAGAGCACTATGTAGTGATGCGTTCGCTACTAACTCTGAAGGCGCGAATGACAACATTACAGATGTCGGTGAAACACACCAAGACATTGCTGTTGTTGCCTCCAAGAACCCCTCATCGGACGAAGGGGGGGTAAACTCACACACAAACGATGATGAGTCATCGCAAGCTGAACACTCAGAACCTGACTTTCATGATTTTGAACTAGGCATTCCAGTTCTGGGAGGACTCCCAGATAACCTGATACCGAGTCAAGACGCTGGGCCAGTATGTTTCACGAAACCATCACAGGCCATCGCTCTTTTCTCAACCAATGACGTCGACCAAGGACCACAAACCTATGGTGTCTTACCCATAGACAGGTCCGACGACTCAGAAAAGGATTCGTTGGAGCTCCCCAAGGAGCAAGAACCCTCATCAGTCTCATCACAGATTGAACAGGTGGTCGCCCAAGCCGACACTCTGACATCTGATGAAGAAAGAGACAAACTTCGCCAAGTTCTTTTAAAATATGAAAAGTCATTGTCAACTGACCCAGACATCATCCAACTTCAGAAGTTGGATGATCCTGCAATTAAATCGATGATACTGTATCTGACTGACCCAGACAAATACACTCCATCGAAAGGTAAACTGGATTCCAATCCAGACCTAAAAGTCCTCTTTCAGCTGCGCAAACAGTTAAAACTACTCAAGGACAGCCTAACTTTAGCTCATGGAGCGACGTCCTCACCCGTGTTCGCGGTCTCCCATGACTGAAGGGGGGTGACGCCAGTTAGG
>NC_056510.1:43522973-43531994 GCF_014905685.2 Nematolebias whitei | reverse complement strand
TGTCGGTTCTGGTTAAGACAGACAAATTCCCTCACACATCTCTCTGTAGATAAACCTCATCTTTCCATCTTTAAACTCTCCTATCTGCTAGCAAATTAATCCAGATGTTTTCAGAAATGTCTGTGGTGAAGCAACGGAAAATCATGGCCGTATGGTTTTCCTGGTTGTAAAGCTGATTAATTATGTCGTTATTTTCCAATTCTTGCCAATTAATGTAAATGTGTGATGTGTTAAACTTGATTCTGTTAATAAATGACCCACTCGTTTGGTGAGTCAAAGATAATTAACGTCTCACGTCCACATTTTTATTAAATTCAATGCACGCATGTTATACAGTCCAGAAAAATGAAAGAACTCGTTTAATGTATGAATATATCTCAGGATATGTCATACTACAGTAATATGAATGATGCAGAAAAGTTTGCAGATGTTTCTAAAACATTACTTATCAAATATACATGTCTTTGTTCACTTTTAACTCTGTCTAATTAACCTGATGTCTGTTCTACATTTAATGTCTACAGAAGTCTGTCTTATCCGGATGGTTTCAAACTGTTAACATTTATTTATCGTGATAGTAGTTTCTTTTTTCTTTTGATAAATGTAAATGCTTATTGTCAATTACCCTGTGACGTGTGCTGATGACCACTTGACCAGGTCACCCTTGTGAAAGAGATCTCGATCTCAACGGGCTCTACCTGGTAAAATAAAGGTGATTGATTGATTGATTGATTGAAGTTTCAGACCATAAAACGTCACAGTTCAAATGGGCAAACAAACCCGACGAGTTGGCCCCACTGCAGTTTGAGTTGGGCTGAGGGGGGCTCCAGCCTCCCAGTGAAGAAGGATGGATGGATGGATGGATGGATGGATGGATGGAAGGATGGATGCTCCCATGGGAAACAGAAGCTGGGTCCAGAATCAACAGGCCGAAACAGAGACAGATAATTTGCAGCAAATAGCAGAGCGAGCTGCTAGAAAATCCTCCTGACGAGAAAGACATGATCCAAGCTCGTTTCAGGTCAACAGGGGCCAACAGCGTGATCCGGAATAAAATTAATTATTATCCAGGTGATTTTGGATGGAGGCCTGCAGCAGCTCCAATACAAACTCCGAACTTCACTCGAGCACCACGCAGATCTTCTCCTTCACGCTGCTCCTCCACGCTGCTCCTCCGCTTCTCAGCACCCGACAGCACGGGGCACCCCCGGTGAAAAGCGAGACTGACCGGAGAGGCTGAGGCTAAAGTCGGCAACTGGTCCGGTCTCGTTCTGCTCCAGTTCGGCTCCGGCGCTCCAAGCACGAGAGACGAAGAGGCTGAAGATATCCCTGGCCCGGTTCTGCTCCGGTCCGGCGGCCCAGTCTGGCAGCGCGGTTCTGCTTTGGTCCGGTGGCGCTTCAAAGCACCGGATCGTCTCCTCCAGGTGAACACAACGACTCCATGGAGGTGGATCGTCCTTCAGTAAAAGTAACGGGCTGCTCACTGAAGCTGAGACCGGCTCTGTTGAAGACGAATTCCCCCACAGCCACCTCGGTTCGGTTCTGGTCCAATTCGAGGGACACAGGTACACTTCCCCCACACCTATGGAGACACCACGAGGGCCAGTCCAGCTGAAAACGAGCAAAATACCACCCGGCGATATTTGTCGGAACCAGGTAGAACCACAAAGGTCCAGATAAGAGTTCGTTGAGGTCCAGAGAGAGAGAGAAAAAACACCGGACCTTCGTGCGTCGACTCCCCAGCTCGAGGGGTCACCTGGCCGCCAGGGTGCGCTCAGAGTGGCCGATGGGGGGGGGGGAGCGGCCGATCAGTCCTGGGCCAAAATTTTTTTGGACGGTCCCGTCCGGCTCTCTGAGTCACTGAACACCGAATTCGGTTGGAAGGAGGACCAGCTTTAGTCCGGTTCGAAAAACTGGTCAGTTTGATGATAAAAGACTGCAGAGAAGCCGGAGGGAGCTGCTGTCCATCAGCTCGCCGGAAGTGGTACTGATAGTGCATGCATCCCTGTTAGTCGAAGACCACAAGGTTTGGTGTCAAGGAAAGAAACCAGGAAGGACAAATAGTGGTGGATTTTGCCAAGAGAATGGAAATGGCTGTTAACACATATTTCCAAAAGACAAAGGAACACAGAGTGACCTACAAGAGTGGAGGAAGGAGTACGCAGGTAAACTACATTCTGTGAAGAAAATGAAACTTGAGGGAGATTGAGCACTGTAACGTTGTGACAGGGGAAAGTGTGGCCAGACCGCATCGGACGGTTGTGTGTAGAATGACTTGTTGTTGTGAAGAGAAAAAGAGTAAAATCAGAGAAGAAGACCAAATGGTGGAAGCTGAGGAAGGAAGAATCTTCTTCTTTCGGCTTTTCCCTCTTCAGGGGTCGCCACAGCGAGTCATCCTCCTCCACCTCACTCTGTCCTCTGCATCCTCTGTGCTCACTCCATCTACCTTCATGTCCTCTCTAACTGCATCCATACATCTCCTCTTTGGCCTTCCTCTTTGTCTTTTTCCTGGCAACTGCATTTATACCATCCTTCTACCAATATACCCACTGTCCCTCCTCTTGACATGTCCAAACCATCTCAGTCTGGCCTCCCTAACTTTATCTCCCAGTATTTCAACCTGTGCTGTACCTCTGATGATCTCATTCCTAATCTTATCCAGCCTCGTCACTCCTAAGGAGAACCTTAGCATCTTCATTTCTGCCACTTCCAGTTCTTTCTCCTGTCTTTTTGTCAATGCCACTGTCTCCAGACCATACAATATAGCTGGTCTCACCACTGTCTTGTAAACTTTTCCTTTGACCTTTACTGGCACCTTTTTGTCACAAATCACTCCTGAAACTTTTCTCCAACCACTCCATCTGCCTGGACTCTCTTTTTCATTTCTTTACCACATTCCCCATTTTCCTGGACAGTGGACCCCAAGTACTTGAAGTTCTGCACCTTTGTGACCTCTGCTCCTTGTAGCCTCACTGTTCCACCAGCCTCCCTCTCATTCACACACATGTACTCTGTCTTACTACGGCTGACTTTCATTCCTCTTCTTTCAAGTGCATACTTACACATCTCCAAGTTCTCTTCCACCTGTTCCCTGTTCTCACCACAGATCACAATGTCATCTGCAAACATCATCGTCCATGGGCAGTGGTGGGATGTAACTAAGTACAAGTACTTTGCAACTGTATCACTGCAAAGTGGGCAGGTAACGCTAAACCCACCATCAAGAAGAACTGGACCAATGACATATGTTCTAGTATATACACGTCATTGAGCTGGGCGCATCCACAACACCACTAACACACCCAAAATGGATTACAGCTCATAGAGTCAGCCAGAAGATATGCACCACCCATGGCCTTATTGAAAGACTATTGAAACACTATTCAGTACAGCAGGACAGATTCACTCCCAAAAGAGCCAGACTGGACTCAAAAAACTTTGAAAACCAACTTCCTCTGAACTTGAACAAAAAATTCTTGCTGCAATATTAAAATGTGTCAGTTCATGGGATGTTAGGAGACGACAGATGTCTCCAAATAGCTCGACGCTCGGGTCCAGGTTTTGAAACTGGTGTCAGGAAGTTAAAATATTGTTCATTATTGACCCAGTACAAGGCTGACTAGACAGTATTTTAACTAGAGTTGATGACAAACTGGAGTTGAATTGATCAGATATTCCTTTGTCTAATGCTCCTGTGAAGGACCAGACTCCAATGAGGACAAAAAAGTGTTCAAAGTAGAAAAAAGGTTTCAGTTTTAATTCTTCCAAAAATAGTTAACAAAGCCTAAAAGCTTAAGGCAAGAATAAATCAAAAGGTAAGTAACAAATTTGGATCCAAACTGACTGAGGTCAACTGAACTCTAACTGAACACAAAAAAACCCATCTCCTTCAAACAAACAAAAGGCTGCTTAAATAGAGGTGGAGTAACCTAAGTCTACCACATGAGGGAGGCACAACATGACAAAGAACAAATAAATACAAAATTAACTAAAGCATCCTATGAAACAAATAAAGCAAAACTAACTTTAACTTAGCACAAACAACAAGTGAATATTTAAGTGACAAAATTAACTATTGAGATCAACTTGAAACAAGTATCCCTCTTCAGTCTTTCAGAAAATGGTTTGCTCCAGGTTTCCTCCTCCAGCTGGTTTATATCAGCAGCACCTCAAACAAAAAACAAGTGTAAGTAAACCATTCAGATAGACATTAACTAAATGAAATGACCAACTTAAACAGACTATAAGCTGTAACTAATATAAAAAAAAAATAAATACTAACACGACGTGATGGTGGTAGGAGCATCCACCACAGCTCCTTTTGTTCTGGCAGACAACTTTTACTTAAATGTGTTTACTACAGTTAAAATGACACATTGGTTTTACTTTGTGTTATACTTTGTGTTAAATAAAAACTTTCAATCATTCCTCTTTCTTATTTTGCTTAATGACATTTAACTCTGCATGTCATCCCTGAAATTCTGACGCACAGAAACACAAGACCAAGAGTGAACTGTGTCAAAATAAAAACATGCATTATCTGCAGCATTGTTCATTAAAATGACACAACACTATTAATGTATTACAGAAAATATACATACGGTAGGTACACAACGATATTGTAGACCATTGGGTTAGGCAATACATTCAACAAGTACTTTTACTTTAATACTATAAGTATTTAAAAAAACAAGTACTTATTTACTGTAGTGATGTAGGGTTAGGTTAGCTTAAGAGCTCCACTACAATCAATATTTAATAACGGGTTCTCTCTTTTTCGAGCTACTTGACAAATATGTGACAGAGGTACTGTGTTAGAGATGGTCTAATCAGTGACATGAGACGTTAATTTTCTTTGACCCATCAAAATGAATGTGGTCATTTATTAACAGAATCAAAATTTAACATCAAAACATTGTACACTTGATTATTCTGATCGGCTCTGATTAATAAAACTTGGCACGTTTTACTTAATAAAAACAACAGACATTTCCTTAGATCTTAAAAATTAACGTCTGCAGGCTTTTAAGCTTATCTTTTACTGGCAGAGAAATATAGAGATGGAGTAAAGTTTAAGAAGGGAAAGTGGATACTTAGGGTTAACTAAGATAATAAAGAAAAGATGGGGAGTTATCTTGTTTGAAACCAGATAGCACGTTTCCCGGTGATTTCAGCTAGATGGTACCCGAGCGTCGACTCTTTACCTTGGTGGGGTTTCAGAGAGGCCTTCTCCTGGCGTCCAGCAAGGCTGAGTCGTTTTATCTCCAGGGATTTATCCGCTTCTCATCAACTTGGGACCACGAGGCTGACTGGCCCAGCTTCCAAAATAAACTTCCCCGAAAGATAGGATTAAGTTAAGTGGAATTTCAGCAAACGTGCTGAACTCCTGAGATGTTGAATAGGTCTTTGGCGTAATGACCGGAATCAACACTCCAGACAGGTGTCATCTTTCAGAAAATGACCACCGTGGACTTCACCCTTGCAAAGTCACACTGTCTTCCTTCTCAGCAGAACTCTCTGTTCTCCATGGAACTTCTGTTCTCCTTCGGAACTTCTGTTCTTCCCCCAGAACTAACTGGAACTAGGAAGTGTCGACTTTTAAAGAGTTCTGCTTCCGGTCACTTTTAAGAAGTCCTGATTGGTTGAAAGAACCAACAGGGGTGTGGTTTTAGTGACGTCAGAGGGTCACTACAAGTCAAGAAAACAGCAGGAATGTTTTAGAAATGTCCCGTACAGACAGAAGACATGTTATGGCGAAGTGGGAGGAAGCAGATGCCAGTAGCTTCTTATTTACCGTCTGCTAGGTTTAAAAACAATCCACTTCGTTCTAATAACTTCTTTCTGACTTTCGACCGACATCACTACTTCTCATTTCAGACAGAAGATCAAAATGCATAATTACTTTGTAACAGACATTTAACTTGATTTCTACTTTGAATGAGGATTAAAAAATCATTAATACTGTTTCACAGTTGATTTAAAATGAGTAGTTCACTTCAACATTTAAAATGGTTTGAACTAAACACACTTTTGATTATCAAGACATTTGTAAAAATAGTAATGATAATATAAAAAGAGAGTGTTCTTTCAATTGATTAGTTCAGGATGCAATTAGAAAGTCTCTGGATGAGCTAATTTGTATTGCTGGATTCAAATCAATGAAATAACAGTTCCTGTCCCATGAAGGTCTTAAGGGTCAGGTTTTGACCGGAGGCTTAGTTCACTACATTACTTTTACTTAAGTAAGAATGGTAATGTGGTACTTCTACTTTTACTAGAGTACATTTTTGTCTGTTTATTTGTACTTTTACTTAAGTACAGTGCTTGAGTACTTTCTCCACAACTGTCCATGGGTATTCTTGCCTGACCTCATCTGTTAGTCGGTCCATCACCAGAGCAAACAAGAAGGGGCTCAGAGCCAATCCTTGATGAAATCCCACCTCCACCTTGAAGCTGTCTATCACTCCTACAGCACATCTCACCACTGTCCTGCTGTCCTCATACATGTCCTGTACCAGTCTAACATACTTCTCTGCCATTCCAGATTTCCTCATGCAATACCACACCTCCTCCCTCAGCTCTCTGTCATATGCTTTTTCTAAATCCACAAAGACACAATGGAGTTCTTTCTGACCCTCTCTGTACTTCTCCATCAGCATTCTCAAAGCAAATATGGCATCCGTGGTGCTCTTTCTTGGCATTAAACCATACTGCTGCTCACAAATAGTCACCTCTCGTCTAAGTCTTGCTTCCACAACTCTTTCCCAGATCTTCATCATGTGGCTCATCAACTTAATTCCCATGTAGTTGCTACAAATCTGTACATCACCTTTGTTCTTAAAAATGGGCACCAGCACACTTCTTCTCCATTCCTGAGGCATTTTCTCACCCTCAAATATGCCATTGAATATTTGAGTCAAAAACTTCACTGCCATCTCTCCAAGACATTTCCAGACCTCCACTTGTATGTCACCAGGTCCCCCTCTTCATTATTTTCAGAGCTTTCTGGACTTCAACCTCACTAATCTTTCCCACTTTATTTTCCCACAGTTTCTATGACCTCTACTCTTCTTTCTCTTTCATTCTCTTCATTCATTAGTTCCTCAAAGTACTCCTTCCATCTTCCCGTCACACTCTCCTCACTTGTTAGAGCATTACTATTCCTATATTTAAGAAGCCTAACCTGCTGCACATCCTTTCCAGCCTGATCCCTCTGTCTTGCCAATCGGTACAAGTCCTTCTCGCCCTTTTTAGTGTCCAGTCTCCCATACAACTCATTGTACGTCCTCTGCTTTGCCTTAGCTACATCCCTCTTTGCTCTACATCCCATCTCCTTATATTCCTGTCTCCTCTCTTCAGTCCTCTCACTGTCATATTTCTTCTTGGCTAATCTCTTTCTTTGAACGGCGTCCTACACTTCACTATTCCACCACTAGGTTTCCTTATCATCCATTATTTGTCCAGATGACTCTAATTACTGTTGCTGTAGTAGCCCAGTCATTTGGAAGCTCTTTCTTACTACTCAGAGCCTTTAACAGCTCCTCTCTGAATTTCTCACAACATTCTTTCTTCTTCAGCTTCCACCATTTGGTCTTCTTCTCTGATTTTACTCTTTTTCTCTTTTTCACAACAACAGTCATTCTACACACAACCATCCGATGCTGTCTGGCCACGCTCTCCCCTGCCACATCCTTACAGTCCCCAATCTCCCTCAGGTTTCCTCTTCTACACAGAATGTAGTCGACCTGCGTACTCCTTCCTCCACTCTTATAGGTCACTCTATGTTCCTCCCTGTTTTGGAAATAGGTATTGACTATAGCCATTTCCATTCTCTTTGCAAAATCCACCACCATCTGTCCTTCCTGGTTTCTTTCCTTGACACCAAACCTACCCATCACTTCCTCGTCCCCTCTGTTTCCTTCACCAACATGTCCATTCAGGTCTGCTCCGATCACCACTCTCTCCTCCCTGGGAATACTCTCTATCACTTCATCCAGATCTTTCCAAAATGTATCTTTCTCCTCCCTATCACATCCAACCTGTGGAGCATAACCACTGACAATGTTTAGCATCAGACCTACTACTTCTACCTTCAGGCACATCACCTTATCTGACACTCTCTTCACCTCTACTACATTCTTTGCCAACTCCTCTTTTAGGACCACCCCTACCCCATTTCTCTTTCTATCCACACCATGGTAAATCATTTTAGATACATTTCCTACCCCTGGACCTGAGACACCAGAAGCTGTTTATTTATTCAATAAGCATTTTAAAAACCTTTTTGAGTCTGTGTGTAGGATCCTCTGCCATCAGATCTCTGACAACTGGTTCATTTTTGGTGCAAAGGTGTAACTTTGCTGCTAGGGTATGTTAAATCATGCTCTGGTCTGAAGCAGGGTGAGCCTTGAAGAATGCTAATGAGCATGGACCGGCAGAATGTCCACAAGTCTGGCTGTTTGGATTCACCATCGAGAGTACCAGCAGAACTTAAGGCAGACAGAAATCAAAGTCTGCCTGCCCAAATTAATTGATGTTTCTCTGAATCTAGCCTTCCCACATGGCCTTGGATACCATACCATACCATACCATACCACTTTATTTATAAAGCACTTAAAACAGCTACAAAGCCAACCAAAATGCTGTACAGACAAAACAACAGGTAACACACAAAGCAAAATACAAAATGAGGTAAATCAGAATATAGACAAAAAACCATGCAGATAATGATGACAAACCCGTATGGAGCATACAGAATCAAAACACAGATCATCTTGTGTTGAAAGCTATTGAGTAGTAGTGAGTTTTTAAATGGGACTTGAAAACGAAGAGGGAGGGGGCCTGTCTGACAAGCTGAGGTAACTCGTTCCAGAGTCTTGGTCCTGCTACAGAGAAGGCCCTGTCACCTCTGCGTTTAAGACGAGTTCCTAGAACTGTGAGGAGCAACTGGTCCGCTGACCTCAGGGAGCGTGGTGGGACATACATTGTAGCAAATCAGAGAGATGGGGGGGGGGGGGGGGG
>NC_056510.1:43520167-43522873 GCF_014905685.2 Nematolebias whitei | reverse complement strand
GCGACACTGTTCAGTGATTTGTAGACATACATGAGTATTTTGAACTGGATTCGAAAGGTGAACCGGTAACCAGTGCAGTGAGGCCAAAACTGGTGTAATGTGCTCTCTTGCCTGTACTGGTTAAAAATCGGGCTGCTGCATTCTGGACCAGTTGTAGTCGTGCAATGGAGGTCTGACTGATACCAAACAGGAGTGAATTGCAGTAATCAAGCCTAGATGTAATGAATGCATGTATTACTGTCTCCAGGTTATTTTTGGACAATATGGGCTTCAGTTTAGACAGCCGCCTCAGTTGGAAGAAGCATGATTTAACAATCATGTTTACATGATTGTTAAGCTTCAGGGAAGGGTCCATTATCACTCCCAGATTAGTGACTCTTTGTTTTTCTGACAGGGTTAGAGCGGAAAGGTCGATGCAGTGGTTTGTGATTGTGTCGTTGGGAGGGAACAGCATGACTTCAGACTTATTTTCATTGAAACTTAAGAAGTTTAAAGCCATCCAGTCCCTGATGTTAGCCAGGCAGTTGAGCAGCAGTTGAATAGAGCATGTACCATTGTGTCTTAGGGGGAAGTAAATTTGACAGTCATCGGCATAGAAGTGGAAGGGCATGTTGTGTTTCCGGAAAATAGCACCAAGTGGCAGCAGGTATAAAGAGAATAGGAGGGGACTCAGGATGGACCCCTGCGGAACCCCCCCTTTAAGCTCTGCCTCTGTGGAACTAAAATCCTTGATGGAGACACAAAAGTATCTGTCAGTGAGGTAAGATCTGAACCAATTGAGGGCTGATCCTGTGACGCCCACCCACTGCTCCAACCTAGCAATGAGGATCTCATGGTTGATGGTGTCAAAGGCGGCTGTGAGGTCCAACAGGACAAGCAGCACAGAATCACCGGTATCTGTGAATCTGAATATGTCGTTAAAGACCTTCAGCAGGGCAGTTTCAGTGCTATAGACAGGTTTAAAGCCAGATTGGAATAGCTCTAAGATGGCGTGATCCTCCAGGAAGCACTTCAACTGGGACTCGACCATTTTTTCCAGTACTTTAGAAACAAATGGGAGTTTGGAGACAGGCCGGTAGTTGGAAACGACTGAGGGGTCAAGGTTTGGTTTTTTTCAGGAGAGGCTAGACAGCAGCATGTTAAAAGGATTTTGGCACCATGCCAGTGGATAAACTACTGTTTACTATGACAAGAATGGACGGACCTAGAGTTGGAAACACCTCCTTTAGTAGTCGAGGGGGGACCACATCAAAGGGGGAGCCAGAAGGTTTCAAGTTGCACATGACCTGCTCTAGAGAAGATAGAGTGATGGGTTCAAAATGGTCAAAAGGAGCTACAGATTGAGGTGGGATGGATGGGTCATGAGTTGGAGGGGAAATGAGAGCCCTGGTGGTCGCAATTTTTTCCAAAAAGAAATGTAAGAAGTTGTCGCACAGCTCAGTCGAGGCTTCCAGAGGTGATGGTTCAGTTAGGTGGAGAACAGAGTTTAGGGTGGAGAAGAGGACACGTGGGTTGTGAGAATTTGAGGTAATTATATCAGAGAAGAATTTTGATTTAGCAGCTTTTACTGTTTTCTGATAACGGTGCCAACTCTCTTTAAGTATTTGAAAAGAGACCTGCAGCCTGTCTTTCATCCACTTGCGCTCCGCCCTCCTACATTGCTGCCTAACGGCCTTGGTGACGTCACTCAGCCAAGGTTCTGCTTTGATTTTTGATTTTTTGGTTTTAACAAGTGCAACATGATCCATAGTCTTTAAGCAGACAGAGTTGAACTGGGATGTCAGCTCCTCAGTGGTGGTGAGAAACACTGGGGCCTGAATTATCATTCCAGAGTTTTAAACATCTGTGAAACGTGCGGCAGTGAAGTGGTTAATGGTCCGAGTCCTACGTGCAGGAATGCACGACTTAGGAGTCAGATGGGGGAGGGTGAACTCAAACCGGACTGGCATGTGGTCTGAAAAAACATTATCACCAATAACAAGATTATTAACAGTCATATCATGAGTTAAAACAAGGTCCAGTGTATGTCCGCGCTCATGGGTGGGACCGTTTACATGCTGAGTTAAATTAAATGAGTCCAATAGATCTAAAAAGTCCTTAACCAAGGGCTTCTCAGGACAGCACACATGCAAATTAAAGTCCCCAATAATGAAAACATGCTCATATTTTGGTGGGATTTCAGCTAAGAAGTCAGAAAACTCATTCATGAAATCCTTAGACCGAGGTGGGCGGTAGACAAGTGCAAATAACGTCGTGTAACGCTAATTAAGGCTAGGCGCCTGGCTATGGCCAGTATAATTATAGGCAATCAGAAAGGTTCGGCTGAGGAGCTCGTGTGTGTGAATAAAACACCGTCAGACAGAAAGTACAGTTAACTTATTGTATTTAAAGTTGTATATTTACGTATATTTAGTTAAATATCTTATAATAATAATAATAATTTCCAATAAACATTAGCAATAAACACAACAAGGAAAAAACACAAAACAATAGCAGGAAAGAATAAATAAACCCCGATGACACCCAAGAGTTTTTTTTTTTCTATTTTCTTTAAGTCCGTTCTGGAGTCTAGAGTGATTATTGTCCATCAATCAATACTCCACAGTTTTAAATCCATGATCCAGGGCAATATGTCCAGAAAAATAGTTGGTGTGATTCAGTCCTACCGCGAAGCTGTGGTGATCTGGTAGCTCGCCATCCTGGGAG
>NC_056510.1:43516802-43520067 GCF_014905685.2 Nematolebias whitei | reverse complement strand
CTGATCCACAGAAGCCCTATACACTCCACACCGACGCCAGTTCCACCAGTCTTGGTGCGGTGTTGTATAAGGAGCAGGATGGAAAAAAGAGGGTTGTGGCATATGCCAGCAGAGGTCTCTCACGGAGTGAGTCCAAGTATCCTGCTCATAAATTGGAGTTTCTCGCTCTGAAATGGGCGGTAACAGAGAAATTTAATGATTAACTTTATGGTGCTCAGTTCACGGTTGTTACAGACAGCAATCCACTAACTTACCTGTTGTCCTCAGCAAAACTCGACACTACCAGTTACAGATGGCTTTCAGCTTTGTCTACTTTCACATTCAAGATCATCTACAGAGCTGGAAAGCAGAACATGGATGCTGATGGATTATCTCGACGACCTCATGGTGAGCTGTCTGATGATTTCACCTCCAGGAAGGAACATGAACGAGTCCTGAAATTTGCCCAGCAACACCTCAATGAACCAGATTATGTCGCTATTGATCAGCACACCATCGAAGCAGTTTGTGCTCGTCACCTGGTGTTCAGCCCAGATGCACATCACGACCATGCTCTGGTGTTGTCTATGTCCGCTCATGTCAACAGTCTTCCTGACAGTTTTACTGACGATGAACAGTTCAGTTCCCCTTTACTTCCTCGACTCTCAGCAGATGACATTGCAACCAAGCAGCGTGACGACCCTGTTATCCACCATGTCATAGCTCAGCTGGAACGAGGAGAGTCACCATCACCATCGGTGAGGGAAGAACTTCCTGAACTGCCCCTTCTACTTCGAGAAGTGAACAAAATGGAGCTCCAAAACAACCTTCTCATTAGGAGGAGACAAGTGGGAAGTGAACCAAGATACCAACTCGTATTACCTGAAGAGTATCGAGCTGTTGTGTTGCACCAACTGCATGACCAAATGGGCCATATGGGAATTGAAAGAACTCTCGACTTAGTCCGTTCCCGTTTCTACTGGCCCAGAATGTTAATGGACGTTGTCAATAAAGTCAGAACCTGTGAAATGTGTGTGAGACGCAAATCATTGCCTGAGCGAGCTGCACTTTTGGTCAACATCAAAACCACTCATCCTTTGGAATTGGTGTGTATGGATTTCTTCTCTGTAGAACCTGATCGCAGAATCAAAGACATACTCGTCATAACAGACCACTTCACAAAGTATGCCATTGCTGTGCCAACCCTAAACCAAAAAGCTAGGACTGTTGCCAAGTGTTTGTGGGACAATTTCCTTGTGCATTACGGCACTCCGGAAAAGTTGCACAGTGATCAGGGCTCAGATTTTGAATCTCGAACCATTCAAGAGCTCTGCAAAATGGCCAACATACACAAAGTAAGAACCACTCCATACCATCCAAGAGGAAATCCCGTTGAACGTTTTAATCGAACTCTGCTGGACATGCTGGGAACATTAACTGAAAAGGAAAAAACTCATTGGAGAGACTTTGTAAAACCACTAGTGCATGCTTACAACTGCACAAAAAATGATGTTACTGGATACTCACCATATGAGCTGATGTTCGGATGCCAACCTCGCCTACCAGTGGACTTAGCCTTTGGACTGACATTAAGTAAGGATGGATTTACCTCCCACACACCATATGTGCAGAAGTTAAAGTCCCACCTGGAGGACAGTTACAAACTGGCCAGTAGAAACTCAGCTAAGGTGATGCAACGTAACAAAATCCGATTTGACCGGAAAATTACGGCATCAGAACTTGACATTGGAGACAGAGTTTTGGTGAGGAACGTACGGATAAGAGGCAAACACAAGCTTGCAGATAAGTGGGAGTCGTCTGTGTATATTGTTGTGAAGAAAGCCGGCACTCTTCCTGTGTACACAGTCAGATCAGAAGGCCAGAACAGACCACTAAGAACCCTGCATCGAGACCTTTTATTGCCATTTGGGTACTTACCTGTTCCTGAGAAAGAAATACCTACCAGAGATAAAAAGACATCTCCTGTGTCTCCTTCAGTATCTGCTGATGATGAAGAGAATCAATCAGAGGATGAACTAATCAATCCACTTCTGCGCATTCCATCATCTTTTGAACCTGTCAAATTTACAAATGACATTGACCTACCTCCTGTCAAACAGTCTGTTCCTGTACCACAACTTCCAGTAGTCGTTGCTGAAGAAGATGGTGATGCTGAGGAAGATGGTGATGCTGAGGAAGATGACTCTAAACCTGTGGAAGGGGAACCCACAACTGTTAAAGAGGAACAACTAACAATGGACAGTGAGGAACCTGAAATTGACTCTGAACAAATTAATCCTGCAGAGGTCTCCAGAGTTGAAGGAAGTCTCTTTCCAGATCCTGAGGCTCCAGAGTCTGACAATGCAGGATTTGATACGCAAAAGCCTGACATGCCAGACATTTCCAGTTATGCTGAAGAACCTCACTCACCATTGGAAACAGTATCTTTAGAGACTGAAGACCAACCCCTGAGACGTTCTAGCCGCACAAGAAATCCACCTGATAGGCTACAGTATGCTAAACCTGGCAAACCATTATTGAAGAGCATCCAGACTTTGCTCCATGGTTTGAGTTCTGCTTTCTCCTTCGCCCTCCAAGAAGACGAAGAAGAAGAGTTGATAGACACGAACCCCAGCCAGCCACCTATTTGCTGCCAGCCTGGTGCATGTACGAGGACGTACATGGGATCAGGAGGGGAGAGTGTAACCTGCACAAGATAATTAACCCGTATTTTATTTTGGCGGGTCAAACTGATGCCACACTCACTATAAGTTCCGAGTGAGAGGTGAACTCGGACCCCCTCCACTGCTATTGCTTCTGTCACTGTGGCTAGCTGCGTGAGCTTGGCGTCTTCCAAACACACGGGAGAATACGGCTGGATCGAGCCAAATTAACATGACCGAGAGCTTAAATTGGGTGTTAACTGGCAACCACTCAACGGTGAGTAGTTCATTTTACATACTTTGTTTTTTTAATATAATAGAAATGCGGTGGCGACACGCCCACTCAATCTATGTATTTTATGACTCAAAAATGGTCTTATTAACTAAAAGATCATTCTCTTTTTGTTACTTTTGTGGCCGAATAGAAGACATACCCTCAAAGTATTAAATAAGCCCTTTGATTTTTGTAAATTTGTCCTTTTAAGATAGTTTTAGTTACTTTTTCTTGATTTTGGTGATGGCCGATGGAAATCTGGAACTGGTTAATTCCTGCGGAGTTGCGCAACAAAACTAAAGAAAAAAAAAAGAAAAACAATTAATTGTTTATTGAAAAAATATTGAAG
>NC_056510.1:43515382-43516702 GCF_014905685.2 Nematolebias whitei | reverse complement strand
CAAGGAGGAATCTCACCTGCCGACATTAATAAACATCTACTGAAACAACAAAAAAGGTTGAATCATGTCATTTGGACTTCGTTTTTTTGTTAAAAAGAAACGTTTCGCCCCTCATCCAAGAGGCTTCGTCAGTCTGAGGCCTAGCCATCTGGTATTACCCAGAAGCCACCCAGGGTGAGCCTCTTGGATGAGGGGCGAAACGTTTCTTTTTAACAAAAAAAAACGAAGTCCAGATGACATGATTCAACCTTTTTTGTTGTTATATACCTGGATGACTGAGAAAACAAACTTTGTGTTTTATCTACTGAAACAGTTTTGGCGTGGGTGTTGGGACAACACTGTCATAACCAAGTTACAGCTGGAACAAAAGAAAGATAACCCACCATCTTTTTCTGAGTTGTTGTTGCTACTGAGGACAGAAGAAGACAGACAACATGCTAAAGAGTCACTTGTGAAAAAGCACATTGGAACATCAAAACAGAAAGTTCACATCCAGTCCCAAAGTGCCTGTCCTTGTGGACATTCTACATCCAACGAAGAGCTGAAAGAAATGAAAAAACAACTTCAGAAATTACAGCAGCAAATGTCTCAACTTCTGTCCAGGAAGAGTCCAGCTGAATTCAACTCCATGTCAAGACAGAACAAATCCTACTCTTCTTCACCTCAGTTAAAAATCAAGCCTAAGCCTTGGTACTGTTTTAATTGTGGAGAGGACGGCCATCTTTCCTCCTCCTGCACCAATAAAGCAAACCCCAGTCTTGTTGAACAGAAAAAAAAACTGTTACGCCAGAAGCAGCAAGCATGGGATGCCAAGAATTCAAAATCATTAAACTAGAAACAGCTTCTGTAGTGGGACACACAGAAGGTGTGTATATGAACAGTCCCAAAGAACACAAGATAAGAACACTGCCACGAGGTCTTGTTGGCACAAAGAGCACAGGTAAAGTTCAAATAAAAGGAGATCAGTTCACTTGCCTCCTTGATTCCGGCTCGCAGGTTACTACTATCCCCTACTCCTTCTACAATACTTACCTCAGGGATCATGAAATCAAACCAATAAACAACCTGTTGGAAATAGAAGGAGCAAATGGACAAACAGTGCCTTATCTGGGATATGTAGAGATCAACATGACCTTCCCGCCTGAATTATTTGGGTTACCTGTTGAGGTCGACACACTTGCTCTTGTTGTGCCTGATGTTAAACCATCTCAACATCTGATTCTTATTGGCACCAATACCTTAGATGTTGCTTACAGCAAACATTTTGATACCTATCCTGACCAGTCATTTCAACCTTCTATATCTGGTTATATAGCAGTG
>NC_056510.1:43513027-43515282 GCF_014905685.2 Nematolebias whitei | reverse complement strand
AAAAAAAAAAGAAAAACAATTAATTGTTTATTGAAAAAATATTGAAGTCAATTAAGTTTAATTGACTCTGATGTCAATTAAACTTAGATACTACTTGAAAGTGCACTTTAACTTTGATCTGTAACTGTACTGTAACAGTAATATAATCTTTAATTTGAAATTAATTCAAATGTTTCCTGAGAAATGCTTGATGGAATATAGCTATTTGTTCTTTTATGAATGTTTAATTGTTTTTTTTTAACAGTTTAACCCTGTTCAAATGTGAATGCTAATTTTTGTTTTATTTATGACCTTGTCTAGGTCAGGTTTTTTTTTACTCCCTGTTCTCTCCCAGGATGGCGAGCTACCAGATCACCACAGCTTCGCGGTAGGACTGAATCACACCAACTATTTTTCTGGACATATTGCCCTGGATCATGGATTTAAAACTGTGGAGTATTGATTGATGGACAATAATCACTCTAGACTCCAGAACGGACTTAAAGAAAATAGAAAAAAAAACCTCTTGGGTGTCATCGGGGTTTATTTATTCTTTCCTGCTATTGTTTTGTGTTTTTTCCTTGTTGTGTTTATTGCTAATCCATCCATCCATTATCTTTACCCGTTTATTCCATTTTGGGTCACGGGGGTCGCTGGTGCCCATGTCCAGCAATCACTGTGCGAGGGGCGGGGTACACCCTGGACGGGTCGCAAGTCCATCACAGGGCCACATAGAGACAAATGAGACAAACAACCATTCACTCTCTCACTCACACCTAGGGACAATTTAGAGTTACCAATCAGCCTAACATGCATGTTTTTGGACTGTGGGAGGAAACCGGAGTACCCGGAGAAAACCCACGCATGCACGGAGAGAACATGCAAACTCCACCCAGAAAGACCCCTGGACCGGGGTTTGAACCAAGGACCTGCTCACTGAGAGGCAGCAGCTCTACCAGTTGCGCCACCGTGCTGCCCGTTTATTGCTAATGTTTATTGGAAATTATTATTATAAGATATCTAACTAAATATACATAAATATACAACTTTAAATACAATGTTAACTGTACTTTCTGTCTGACGGTGTTTTATTCACACACACGAGCTCCTCAGCCGAACCTTTCTGATTGCCTATAACTATACTGGCCATAGTCAGGCGCCTAGCCTTAATTAGCGTTTCACATGGCAAGCTAGCCAGGAGCTTGTGGATGTGAATATTTTGTGGGTTAATTATTTACATCTCTGAACATTTATTTTTGTCTTGGGGAAGGAAATTTTGAGTAAAATATTCAAAGTAAACAACTTAAAAAAAAAATAAAACAAAAAGAGAAAAGATGGATTTTGTTGCGCAATCTGGTATAAATATATCACAGTCAGTGATGTTTACTGGTGCTACTAATACCAAGGCCGATGAAGAAATACTTGATTGCTTGAGTAGCTACGGTAAACTTAATCGCACTTCGTATGTAACTGATCCCTCAAGCACTTTTTTTAAAAACCTGATCGTTGAGTTTGCGGATTTAACTACTTTTTCTGCGTTGCAACCGCTTCTACCTTATACTTACTCCTCTCAAACGAATACGGACCTTGTGTTCTGCGTTACTGCTTTGGTACTTGAGTATGCAGCCACAGAGGACAGCAGCAGCAGCCATCAGCCCAACTACATTGCTGAACTTAAGAAAATCGCTGATCAAAGCGGCCATCATTTTGAAGATGTCCTTAAGGCAGTAATGAGCCAGATAGGCCAACATTTGCATGCAACAGGAGTAGATGAAAATTTTGGAGGTGATGACGATCATGATGATGATGATGATGATGATGATGATGATGATGACGATGACGATGATGACAATGACGATGATGATGAGGAGGAGGAGGAGGAGGAGGATGGAGTAAAAGAAAAAGAGGAAGAGGAAGTGGATAAATTCACTGCTGCACAGCCAGTGCAAACAGGGCCGCTATCAGGGTCATTATCCTCACTCCCCCCTGCTCATTCCTCTGCAGACCAGGGAGCAGGACCCCGTCGCAGGCAAACTGGGCCAGCTCCAAGGCTGTCACTGTCCACCAATGACCTCAATCCATCTCAGATACAACGGGTTGTTGTTGAGCATGTGGTCCGAAATACTGATTTGACTGGTCCAACCTCACTTCGTCTCCGTACTTTTTCTGGAAGGCTTCCTAAGCCGAGTAATGAAGCTGATTTTGAGTCCTGGCGTTCCCAGATTGAGGCTCTGCTTGCTGACCCCAGCCTTTCAGCACTTTACATCACCAGGCGA
>NC_056510.1:43501166-43512927 GCF_014905685.2 Nematolebias whitei | reverse complement strand
CTTCAATATTTTTTCAATAAACAATTAATTGTTTTTCTTTTTTTTTTTCTTTAGTTTTGTTGCGCAACTCCACAGGAATTAACCAGTTCCAGATTTCCATCGGCCATCACCAAAATCAAGAAAAAGTAACTAAAACTATCCTAAAAGGACAAATTTACAAAAATCAAAGGGCTTATTTAATACTTTGAGGGTATGTCTTCTATTCGGCCACAAAAGTAACAAAAAGAGAATGATCTTTTAGTTAACAAGACCATTTTTGAGTCATAAAATACATAGATTGAGTGGGCGTGTCGCCACCGCATTTCTATTATATTAAAAAAACAAAGTATGTAAAATGAACGACTCACCGTAGAGTGGTTGCCAGTTAACACCCAATTTAAGCTCTCGGTCATGTTAATTTGGCTCGATCCAGCCGTATTCTCCCGTGTGTTTGGAAGACGCCAAGCTCACGCAGCTAGCCACAGTGACAGCAGCAATAGCAGTGGAGGGGGTCCAAGTTCACCTCTCACTCGGAACTTATAGTGAGTGTGGCATCAGTTTGACCCGCCAAAATAAAATACGGGTTAATTATCTTGTGCAGGTTACAGTCGCAGGTGATTGTCTGACTTCAAAGACGCTCAGCTCAAAGCTGGCGCGGGAAACTGGGATGGGCAGTTGTTTAAGTCAAAAGTTGATTTGAATATTGTTAATAATCCACCACCGCGCCAGCCTGATGGCCGCGGTGAGTTAAAACACAGACAGTTTGGTGGCAGTAATTCCGTTAAGGCGCTGGACTCACCCGGAGACATCCAAGTCTCTGTGATACACAGAAAGTCCAAATCGTGCTCTTGAAAGTAATCCCTGAGGATAAAAGTTTTGTTGGTAGCAGATCTTGCGTTGACCAAACACCTCTGGATATTGTCCAAAGTAGAGCTAGCAGCGGTGGAGTTAGCATGCGCTAATGGCCGCAGGTTTTCAATAACAGCCCCTCCAGGTCGGTCCAGGTTGCCGCCCCACCCGTGGAACTTCTATGAACTCTTATCATAGTTGCATCAGCTGACAGAAACTGTAACGTCTTATCAGGACTATGGAAACTATCCAGAAGTGTTCATGGACAAATCTCACCATCTTGTCATCCATGCATATGTATTGTGTCTATCTACATTGCTTGCTGTGGTAGATTTTTTTTTTTTATGCCTTAAACTGTGCCCTGTAAGGTTGTAAACTTAAACTGTGCCCTGTAACGTTCCGCCTTCGATCCGCCTTTCTTCTGGATCGAAGGCAAAATGTTTCAGCACAAAAAAAGAAACTGTCCAGATGACCTGACCGAAAAATGTTAGATTGTATACCTGGATTATTGAGCATGGACTTTGTTGTTTTCAACCAGTTTGACAAGACTGTCAACAAGGAAGAGGGCCGGCAATGGAGGAGGGGGCGTGACAAAGAGACCATCTTAGCACCAACATAACTGGTTTGTTCCACTTTGGAGTAAGCTGTTGGGGGAAGAATCAGTTTTATGTTGTGTGTTTCCTTGACTGATGAAGCCTTCTGGATTGAAGGCAAAATGTTTCAGCAGAAAAAAAGAAACTTTCCAGATGACCTGACTGAAAAATGTTGGAGGGTGAGAAGTACTTGTACCGAATGGCGAGACAGCGGGATCAGGCTTGAAAGGATGTGCAACAGGTTAGGCTTGTTGAAGATAGGAATGGTAATGTTCTAACAAGTACAGAGAGTGTGATGGGAAGATGGAAGGAGTACTTTGAAGAGCTAATGAATGAAGAGAATGAAAGAAAAAGAAGAGTAGAGGTCATAGAAACTGTGGACCAGGAAGTGGGAAAGATTAGTGAGGGTGAAGTCTGGAAAACTCTGAAAAGAATGAAGAAAGGAAAGGCAGTAGGACCTGATGACATACCAATGGAGGTTTGGAAATGTCTTGGAGAGATGGCAGTGAGGCATTTGACCCCAAATATTCAATGGCGTATTTGAGGGTGAGAAAATGCCTGAGAAAAGGAGGTGGTCTGGTACACATTTTTAAAAACAAGATGTACAGATGTACAGTTGTAGCAACTACAGGGGAATTAAGTTGATGAGCAATGCATGAAGGTCTGGGAGAGAGTTGTGGAAGCAAGATTTAGATGAGAGGTGACTATCTGTGAACAACAGTATGGTTTCATGCCAAGAAAGAGCACCACAAATGCCAGCTTTGCTTTGAGAATGTCAGTAAGTGCCGCTTTGTTGTGGAAGTCAGACTGTTACCAGGAGTAGGTAGGCCTCTTTCATACTTGAGCCTGAGGGAAAGTACCAGAAATTTCCAGCCTAGGTTAATGGGAAACAGATGAGATGGAGAGAGGCACACACTAACACACACGCAGGCAGAGAATAGGGAGGGAGAGAAAAAAGAAGACATTCTCCTAATGAAATTGTCATTCCTTAAATAAAGAAACAAGAACTGTTGATTTACAAACGAATCAAGTAAAGATAATCAAGTTGATATTATAATCTGTTGTGATTTTAAAATGTATTTTGTGTTTTAAGTTTGTTTCATGATGTTGAGAGTTTAAGAAGGAAGTGAACTGTCTTCTTAGAACATGTTTCCTCAGAAATGTTATATGAGTGATGAGTTACTCAAAAAGAGTGTTTCACAATAACGCTTCCTGAGGCAGCTCCGCGCAAAACATGAATCCATATAAGGAAACAGAGAATAAAATAACAAATGAAGTTGAAGCAGAGAAGATCCGGACTAAACCGGACAGGTTAAGGTGACACCCAGTTTTTAATATGTGTAAGAATGATGCAATTATCTCCTATAGACATGCATAGAAGTCCTGAACCAACTCCAACCCAGAAAGGAGGGCAAAAGAAGTGGGGTAATACATCAGAGGTGGTAACCAAAACTCACTCTATAAGTACACGCTGATCTGACAAACTGAGGCTGAAGACAACTGGAGTGTGAGAACAGGATAAGTTTTTTGACAGCTCCAGCTGAGGAAGAAATTGGACGAATCTGAAGAGAAAGCTCCTCTGTGAAGTGGCAGAGGAGTTTTTCTTCACTTTAGCCCGGATCATCACCCTGATCCTATTTCTTCAGATTCTGAACAGCTGTTGAGCCTGAGGCGGCCTCATTCAAGAGCAGGTGAGGTAATCTGCTCCTTAATGCACCGGAATTCTTAGGAATTCCACCAGAGAGTGATGGTAGGGAGACGTCTCAAAGATTTTGTCCTTTGTCAACCTTTAAATCAGCTCAGAGCGGTAGCCTACAGAATTGCAAGCAGAGAGACTGATTATATTGTGGATTCAATTGCTCGGGGTTGCCAAAGGTTGTTAGAAGTGGTAAGGATAATATATATTGGATCAGGTTGTGAATTGGGGGTGATTGTGAAGGCTTTTGGAGAAGTTAAGTGCGTCAGAACGACCCTAGGGGCTCCTAGGGCGTGGTCAGCTTCCCCAGCTCTCCTCAGGATCCAAGAACCACCTTGCCAAGCAGACTGATCAATCTCTGGAGTTCATCTAAATCTCAGAGCCACTTATTAATCACCATGTATCCTCTGTAATCGAATGTAATCACTGTGTTGGATTGTGCTTACCGCTGTTCCCCCTGCAAATCATTGATTAAAGCAAAGCAAAACGTAAAATTCCGGATTCTTATTTCAACACCCCTTTGTTCATGGAAATGGAGAACTTGGTTCAATGTTAACAACAAAAGTTTAGGAGGTTTTTAAAGGTTTCGTAGCTTTAATTATAAAACATCATCCAAGAATCTTATTCCTAGATTCCAAACAAAACCAGATTGGATAACAATTGCAACGCTAAATTAGGAGATGAGCAGCCATGAACGTGCGCTTCCTCGTCTGCCGAACGTCCCCATTCCTGCTGCTAGGTCGGGCGAGGCACGAGGTGAGATTCTGGGTGTGGTGCAGGATAGGAGTTGTTAATAGTCTGGGTGAATCATCTCAACACAGCCTTAGAGTAAACTGTCCTAAAAAATAGCTACGGGTGATACCTGAGCCTTAGGATTAGTTTTAGACCCCTTGGAGGAGAAGGCTGCAGTGAGGGCGTGACATGCGTCCTGTGTCTACCTCACTGAGGAAGCAAAACAAGAATGCTGATGGAGAAGTACATATAGGATCAGAAAGAACTCCATTGTGTCTTTGTGGCATTAGAAAAAACATGACAGGATGCCGAGGGAGGAGGTGTGGTTTTGCATGAGGAAATCTGGAATGGCAGAGAAGTATGTTAGACTGGTACAGGACATGTATGAGGACAGCAGAACAGTGGTGAGATGTGCTGTATGAGTGATGGATAGCTTCAAGGTGGAGGTGGGAGTGCATCAAGGATTGGCTCTGAGCCCCTTCTTGTTTGCTCTGGTGATAGACCGACTAACAGATGAGGCCAGGCAGAAAATCCCCCTGGACTATAATGTTTGCAGACATTGTGATATGTGGTCAGAACAGGGAACAGGTGGAAGAGAACATGGAGAGGTGGAGGTATGCACTTGAAAGAAGAGGAATGAAAGTCAGCCGTAGTAAGACAGAATACATGTGTGTGAATGAGAGGGAGGAGGTGGAACAGTGAGGCTACAAGAAGTAGAGGTCATAAAGGTGCAGGACTTCAAGTCCTTGGGATCCACTGTCCAGGAAAATGTGGACTGTGCTAAATCAGAATCAGAATAAGCTTTATTATCATTGTACCGAGATACATTGAGAATATGTCCGTACAGTCGTCCGAAATATGGGCGGAGTGCACATAGCTGCTGCTCTTTAGGAGCACAGCCTCTTATTCTTTTCAGAATACTTTTAGATAGAAAAGGAGAAAAGTCCATGAGGGTGGATAGTGGTATTACAAAAAAGAAAAGAAAGAAATAGGAGCCGATAACTGGGCCCTTTCATACAAGCTTGACTGTAAAATAGCCTAAATAAACCAGTACTCCTCTGGACTGAAAACAACATAAGACATTCTAAGCTCCTGAGTTAAAAAAAAACATATACTGCTGTCCTTTTAGCACACCACTAGAAAGACAACCCCCTCCCTAAGTTAAAAAGTAAAAGAGTTTAAAACCATAGAGTATTATTTTATTAAGTTATTTTTAACTTAAGTTAATATTTACACTAAACTTTTTACATATAGAAAATCATCACTGAATGTACTTTTACTTGATTGTTATTTTAATATTCTTCAACTTTGTCTTATATTCAGTTTGTTTGTTTTATATTTATTTATTTATAGTTTGCATGAACACGTTGACATGCCAACAGCTCTACATGGAATAGATAATGAAAGCCATAGAGAACAAAGAAATCCTATTTAAATACTTAGTCTGATTGAGTTTTCTCAAGATAAACACACCACACCGCAAACTAATGTGGTTATCTGTAAAATGTGTGTCGTTTTTAAATTGTGCACTGCTTTTAAAAACATTGATCCACCCATTCAAGGCTTTAAATATCTTGATTACTGACATGAATGTGACATACATTACTCTTGATGGTCATGTGGAGTTGGAAAAATATAGATTTCTTTATTTTGTTATCATGCTCATAGTATATATTTTAATCATGTCCAGTAATTCTACCATTGTGTGGCTTATTGTGATTCACAAAAACCTCCATGAACCCATGTACATTTTCATTGCTGCTTTGTTAATTAACTCTATTCTTTTCAGCACAGGAGTCTATCCAAAACTACTGATTGACTTTTTATCTGAAAAACAGACCATCTCTTATCCAGCATGTCTATTCCAGATCTTTGTTTTTTACTCTCTGAGTGGATCTGAATTCTTACTGTTAGCAGCCATGGCCTTTGACAGATACGTGTCTATATGTAAACCTCTGCAATATCACACAATTATGAGAAAAACAACTATGAGCATTTTGCTTGTCTCAGCGTGGCTCATACCTTTTTGTCATCTTGCTGTGTCAATCATAGGGAATGCAAATCAAAAACTCTGCAGTTTTACTTTGAATGGAATTTTTTGCAACAACATATTAAACTATATTTTCTGTGTACGTTCAAGGGCACTGTTAACATTTGGCTTAGTTACTCTTTTTAATATTTGTTTTCTTCCTGTGTTCTTTATACTTTTCACTTATACAGTCATTTTAATGAAATCCTATAGAAGTAGCATAGAAGTCAGAAAAAAAGCTGCACAGACCTGTTTACCTCACCTGCTGGTTTTAATGAACTATTTTTGTTTGCTTACTGTTGACACAATTATAGTTAGACTGGAAACAGATATTTCCAAGATTGCACGTTTTGTAATGATTTTGCAAGTAATAACTTACAACCCTCTTTGCAATCCAATAATATATGGACTAAAAATGAAAGAAATTTATAAATATACCAAAAGGTTGTTTTTTAAGGCAAAGTAAACTCTTGTTCCCCCCCCCCTGTGTTTGTCATGTTGATAATCTTTACAAATGTCATACCATCTTTATTGGAAAACATTGATTTCTAGTTGTTACAATGACAATTTCGAATTTTTATATTTTTTTCAGAACTGTGGGTCTCTGTTAAAATGATTTTTAAGCATTCATATTTATATTGCAGTCATAATAGTGAAATAGTCCTTAAGTGTAATAATTCATTCATTCAACCTTTATTTAGACAGGTAAATCCCACTGAGCCAATCAATCAACAGGCTAATTTGAATTGACCACTAAAAATATTTCTGATTTTTTTTAATGTGACATTTTTTGTGAACAAACTAGGATCATGGAGGAAGTGCAATACAGATAAACCTTTGACACAATATAGTTTCACTCTCCATTTTCCTCTCTGTACTCTGGTGAACTCAGACATGTTTTTCCGGCGCTTCTGGCCTGTGAACTCTTAAAGAGCCTCTTTTTTTCTGCATACCTCCTAGTTCAAAGGATCAGCTGGTCTCTCAACAAAATTGATCAACTTCTCCCGACAGGAGTCAGGGTAAGGAGGACCCTCTTACCTAGACGGAAACAAATTGGATTCATGATGACAACTGGGTTTTGTTTTTTTTGGCTGTTTGGCTGGTGAATTCTGGATTGTCTACAAATTTGTGTGGATGTGTCGAAACTTGGCAGCGCTCAGACTGAATTATGTGGAGTTGCGTCAGAGAGGTAGTGCAGCTGTTATCAGGACTGTGGTCTCTCTCTAGCAGCACCCATGAAGGTGGGAATAATCTTGGAGATGCTGTGAGCTCGACTTTAAGGAATCAATTTGGCTGTCTGGAGTTTCTGTCAGAGGAATGTACCAGTAAGACTTTAAAAGGCAGAAACAACAATTTACGAGTTCTGCCTGACCCAAACTGTGGCCTTGATGCCGGACTTATCTCAACTCCTCCTGGAATGTTCAGAAAACAACAAAGATGCTTTGACTGTTTCCTCACCCCTCCCTTCCCCAAGGCCGTGGACATGTGACAGAACCTCAACTGAGCTGAAGATGAACGTCACCTCTTATCTGGACAATGGCTGAGGGGGGGCTCTGGACTATGCTACGACTTTACCTTAAAAATTCAATGTCTTCACCGCCTATATGTAAATGTATAACGTCTGTTTATGTTGCTTTGCTGTGGTAGGTTTTTTTGATGCCTCAAATCGTGCCCTGTCTAGGACACGGTGTGAGAGATCTTTTTTTTATACCGTCTCTCCTCATGTTTTCTTCCTTTTTCTCATCTAAGCAAATTATTATTCTGAATAAGAATAAGAGGGCCACACTTTTTCTTTAATAGCAGCAGCTTCGTGCACTCTGCCCATCTTTTGGACGACTGTACATACATGTTCTCGTTGTATCTCGGTGCAATGATAATAAAGTTTATTCTGATTCTGAGTTATTTGATCAATGTGGAACTCCATCTATCCATTATCTTTTACCAGTTTCTACCTTTTGGGTCATGGGGGTCACTGGTGCCCATGTCCAGCTATCACAGTGAGAGAGGTGGGGTACACCCTGGACAGGTCACAAGTCCATCACAGGGCCACATAGAGACAAGCAACCATTCACTCTCTCACTCACACCTAGGGACAATTTAGAGTTACCAATCAGCCTAACATGCATGTTTTTGGACTGTGGGAGGAAACCGGAGTACCCGGAGAAAACCCACAAATGCACGGAGAGAACATGCAAACTCCACCCAGAATGGCCCCTGGACCGGGGTTTGACCCAAGGACCTGCTCGCTGAGATGCAGCAGCTCTACCAATTGCGCCACCGTGCTGTGCATGGAAAGCCATTTCGTTCAAAATTAAATAACTAAATAGCGTTATTTAAAATTTATTTAAAAATATTCCATTAAATAAATAAATGTTCCCATGTAATAAAACATTTAAATAGAAATGTCTAGTTTTTTCCTCCAAGATTTATTTTTTATTTATTTCAAGATTTATTTTTTATTTATTTCAAGATTTATTTTTATTTATTTCAAGATTTGTTCATTTAATAATGGAGTTTTATGTTGTGACACTTTTAAATTTGTACTTTGTAAAGTTACTTTACACATTTCAGGGGCTTTTATTTTTTAACCCCGTTTTGTCATTTTATGCTGTTTTTATTTCATGTTCTTATCTTAAACTGTTGCCAACCTGTACATGGAGGAGGTAGAAAAGAGAGCCATGACGTCCTTTTCAGGGACACCACCAAGTCATTGGTTCAGGTATGTTGACGACACCTGGGTTAAAATTAAATCTCAGGAAGTCCAACATTTTACTGACCACATCAACTCTGTGGATAAATAAATCAAGTTCACACGAGAAGATGAAAAAAAATGGCAAGTTGGCTTTCTTGGACTGTGAGGTCTCAGTCTCTGATAGAAGGCATTTGCAAACTGAGGTGTACCGCAAACCCACCCACACAGACCAGTATTTGCAGTTTGACTCCCATCACCCTTTGGAGCACAAGTTAGAGGAGTCATCAGGACTCTGTATCACAGAGCAGACAGCGTCCCCACTAGCTCAGGAGCCAGGCAGAAGGAAAAATCCCACACAAGACAGGCTCTAGAGCAATGTGGATATCCTAACTGGGCCTTCCTGAAAGCAGAGAAGAAACCCAAACAGAACTCCAGTCAGCCAACAGGTGAAAAGGAGGAACCCAGACCAGTGGTCATTCCGTATGTTGAGGGAGTATCAGAGAAACTGAGATGTTTATTTTACGTCCCAGTGGCTTTTAAACCCCAAATACATTACAGCAAAGACTGGTTCATCCCAAAGATCCAGTCCCCCGGCAAAAACAGAGTAATTGTGGGATTCCTAGTCTTTCATACCTCTACTTCCTTCCTACACAGTCAACGAGCACCTAATGGATCACACCTGCACCTGATTCCTGACCAGCACCTGCTGCACTATTTAAACCCATGCCAGACGTTCAGCCAACGCTTGAGCATTGATTGCCTTTGGTAAATCAGCGAAAGCCTTCACGTGTACTTTGGTGAATCCTGACTAACCTTGTGATTTTCTGTCCGTCTGCCAGTTCTGCCTCGTCCTGTTTTCTCGGCTCCCTCCTGACTCCTTGGCTGCTCTGGTCCTCCGAACCTGCACACCAGCATTACCCACTCAAGGCCCAACATTGGACTCTTCCATCTGACACCATCTGCAACCGAACCAAGTGTAAGGAAGGATTTCATAAACAGAATAATTATTTATTGGACCATCTCTTTGGGATCAATTACTCACCCAATCTCCTATTTCCCTCCGTAGCCTAGCTTCCAGTTTTTCCTGCATTGTAAATAAATATCACTTTTTGTTTTACCTGAGTCTCGAGTCTGTTCAGTCTGCCATTTTGGGGTCATTAATACTCAGAATCATGTTAGAATGCTCAAGCCACTCAGACCCTCAAGGCACGACTGAAGAGAGTCTGATAACTCAGGCCTTAAGATCACAAAGTACCCGTATTGATAATCATGATCATACCCTCCAGCAGATCCTCGCACAGCAGCAGGAGCTCGGCAGCATGATCCACAACATCGGGCAACAGCTTTCCACCCTGGCAAGAGCTACAAGGGGCCCATCCCCTGTCAGCCAACCCGAACCTCTCGCTGTGCCTATGAACCCCTGCACCCGAGAACCAGACGTGCGGCCATCCAAATTCTTTGAAGGTGACTCTAAGATGTTTGGAGGCTTCCTCCTGCAGTGTGACCTTGCGTTCAGCCAGGCTCCTATCAGGTATGCTTCTGACTCGTCCCGGATCACGTATTTTGTAAGTGCCCTCAAAGGTGAGGCTCTAAGATGGGCACACGCGCACCTTCGCTCCCGCCCCATTGCTTCCCTGCCGTACGCTGTTTTCATTAAAGAGTTGCGATTAGCCTTTGATCATCCGTTGCTCCAAGAGGAAGCGGAACAAAGACTATTCACGATTCGACAGGGGTCAAGATCTGTCTCTGAGTTCTCCATCCGCTTCCGCACTATTGCGGAAGAGTCCGGTTGGGATAAAGTCGCGCTAAGGGGCGCCTTTCTAAATGCCCTAAATGACAACATCAAAGACCAAATTGTAACTTGTGAGTCCTCCCGAGACTTGGATGAGCTTATTAGTCTCGCGATCCGCATTGACAACAGGATCAGAGAACGTAATATGGAAAAGAGCTATAAGTTCCGTAGCTTCCTTGAAACCGGAAGTAAATTTTCAGCTCCACCCTCAACATCCTCCGAACCAGAACCTATGCAGGTGGGACGGACAAAATTATCTCCAGAGGAGAAACAGCGGAGTTTTGTGGCCAATGAGTGTATGTACTGTGGCAAAACTGGCCATTACGTGAGAGATTGTCAGCTCCTGTTAAAAAGGAAGCATCCCCAGTAGTTCAGGAGATACTGGTGGGTAACATTGCTTTTTCTCCTGACCACAATTTTTATTTACCTGCTATCCTGTGTGTTGCAAATACAAATTTTTCTACTCAGGCCCTGATAGATTCGGGGGCCAAACAGAATCTCATCAGTGCAAACCTTGTACAGAAACTTAACATTCCAACTGTTCCTCTGAATCAGAATATCAACGTGGCTGCACTCACCGGTCAGACCATTTCCTCCATCTCCCTCAGGACTCGCCCTCTCCATCTAGTCCTCTCAGGTAATCACCATGAATTTACTGAATTTTTTGTTTTTGAATCCACTAGACCCCAACTCATTCTGGGTTACCCATGGCTTAATAAACACAGACCTCTTATCAACTGGAGGAGTAAGCAAATCGAAAGGTGGGGGGAGGGCTGTTCTAGTGAATGTTTACTTTCTGCCATTTCTCCTGGGTCCTTTCCGCTCCCAACCTCTGAAGAGATTGACCTCTCTAAGGTTCCTCCTGAGTACCATTCTCTAGCCCCAGTTTTTAGCAAACAGGAGGCCTTATCCTTACCACCCCATAGACCATACGATTGCCCCATAGATCTTCTTCCTGGTGCTCCCCTGCCCTCCAGTAGACTATACAACCTGTCGGGCCCGGAAAGAGAGTCTATGAGGAAATATATTGACGAATCCCTAAGGGCTGGTATTATTCGTCCCTCTACATCCCCCCTCGGTGCTGGTTTCTTCTTTGTCTCTAAGAAAGACAAGACACTAAGGCCTTGCATAGACTTCAGAGGGCTTAACCAGATCACCGTTAAAAACAAGTATCCCCTTCCTCTGATGGACTCTGCTTGCAACCAACTACAGGATGCTAAAATATTTACAAAATTGGACCTACGTAATGCTTACCACTTGGTACGAATTCGGGAGGGGGATGAATGGAAAACTGCTTTTAAGACTCCTTTAGGCCATTTTGAATATCTCGTAATGCCCTTTGGACTCACCATTGCACCTGCCGTTTTTCAAAATCTTATCAATGATGTGTTAAGGGATT
>NC_056510.1:43493814-43501066 GCF_014905685.2 Nematolebias whitei | reverse complement strand
GGCCTTCTCCTACTCCGCTCCTGTTTCCTGGAATATCTTACAAAAAGATTTGAAGCTCTCGACCTTGACCTCTCTAAGTGGCTTTAAGAATCTGTTGGACTCCTGGCAGGGACCAATGCAGACATGTTCCTGTTTTTAGTTTTATACATTTGTCTCGGAATCTAGTAGTTTTTTTGGTTTTGTTACCTTTTTCCTTTTAGCCATCCTATTTGTTAAAAAAAAAAAAATAATACTGTAGTATGAGTTTTTTATAACTGCTTATTGTTGTTGCTGTTGTCCATTGTTGTCATCTTTCTTTGTTGAAATCAGGTCTCTCTTGTAAATGAGTCCTCGAGGCTCAATGGGATTTACCTGTATAAATAAAGGTTGATTGATTGAATATTGCAGAGTCGCGTAAGCCAACACAACCCTACAACATCCAGAGCCTTAAGGAACTCCGGGCGAATCTCATCCACCCCTGGGGCCCTGCCACC
Source organism: Nematolebias whitei (assembly GCF_014905685.2). Classification (NCBI taxonomy): domain Eukaryota; kingdom Metazoa; phylum Chordata; class Actinopteri; order Cyprinodontiformes; family Rivulidae; genus Nematolebias; species Nematolebias whitei. Next base: position 43,500,593 of record NC_056510.1, on the reverse strand, counting down.
GAGGAGCTTTTTAACCACCTCGGTGACCTCAGCACCAGAGATTGGAGGGCCCGACCAAGAGTCCCCAGGCTCCGCTTCCTCGGTGGAAGACGTGCCGGTGGGATTGAGGAGGTCTTCAAAGTATTCCGCCCACCGACCCAACACATCTCGAGTTGAGGTCAGCAGCACACCACTCCCACTATAAACAGTGGTGGTGGCGTAACCCTTTCCCCCCCTGAGACGCCGGATGGTGGACCAGAATCGTCTCGAAGCCGTGCGGAAGTCGTTCTCCATGGCCTCTCCGAAATCCTCCCATGCCCGAGTTTTTGCCTCAGCAACCACCCGAGCCGCATGTCGCTTGGACTGCCGGTACCCATCAGCTGCTTCCGGGGTCCCACAGGCCAAAAAGGCCCGATAGGACTCTTTCTTCAGCCTGACAGCATCCCTCACCGACGGTGTCCACAATCGGGTTCGAGGGTTGCCGCCACGACAGGCACCGACAACCTTGCGGCCGCAGCTCTGGTAAGCCGCCTCGACAATAGAGGCACGAAACATGGTCCACTCAGACTCATTGTCCCCCACCTCCCTCGGAACATGTTCAAAGTTCTCCCGGAGGTGGGAGTTGAAACTCCGTCTCACAGGAGACTCTGCCAGATGTTCCCAGCAAACCCTCACAATACGTTTGGTTCTGCCAGGTCTGACCGGCATCCTCCCCCACCATCGGAGCCAACTCACCACCAGGTAGTGATCAGTTGACAGCTCCGCCCCTCTCTTCACCCGAGTGTCCAAGACATGTGGCCGCAGATCAGATGAGACAATGACAAAGTCAATCATCAAACTGCGGCCTAGGGTGTCCTGGTGCCAAGAGCACATATGGACACCCTTATGCTTGAACAAGGTGTTCGTTATTGACAATCCATGACGAGCACAGAAGTCCAACAACAGAACACCACTCTGGTTCAGATCAGGGGGGCCGTTCCTCCCAACCACACCCCTCCAGGTCTCACTGTCATTGCCCACATGAGCATTGAAGTCCCCCAGCAAAACAAGGGAGTCCCCAGAAGGTGCACTTTCCAGTATCCCCTCCAAGGACTCCAGAAAGGGTGGATAATCTGAACTGCCGTTTGGTGCATAAGCACAAACGACAGTCAGAACCTGTCCCCCCACACGTAGGCAGAGGGAGGCCACCCTCTCATTCACCGGGGTGAACCCCAATACACAGGCACCAAGTTGGGGGGCAATAAGTACGCCCACGCCAGGGCGTACTTATTGCCGCCTCTCACCAGGGGCAACTCCAGAGTGGAAGAGTGTCCAGCCCCTCTCAAGGAAACTGGTTCCAGAGCCCGAGCCATGCGTAGAGGTGAGTCCGACTATTTCTAGCCGGAACCTCTCAGCCTCACACACCAGCTCAGGCTCCTTCCCCACCAGTGAGGTGACATTCCACGTCCCAATAGCCAGCTTCTGTAGCCGAGGATCAGACCGCCAGGGTCCCCGCCCTCTGCCACCACCCATCCCACATTACACCCGACCCCTTTGGCCCCTCCCACAGGTGGTGAGCCCATGGGAAGGGGGACCCACGTCTCCTCTTCGGGCTGTGCCCGGCCGAGCTCCATGGGTAAAAGCCCGGCCACCAGGCGCTCGCCCGCGTGCCCCACCTCCAGGCCTGGCTCCAGAGTGGGGCCCCGGTGACCCATGTCCGGGCAAGGGAACACTAGGTCCATTTGCGTTTCTCATCATTGGGGTCTTTGGGCTGCACTTTGTCTGGTCCCTCACCTAGGACCTGTCTGCCATGGGTGACCCTACTAGGGGCATAAAGCCCCTGACAGCATAGCTCCTAGGATCATTGGGACACTCAAACCCCTCCACCACGGTAAGGTGGCAGCCCAGGGATATAATGAGAAACAATGAAATACTAAATCAAATCACCCTGTGTTAAATGTCAGGGAGTAAAAGCAAAATGGATGAACACAATCATCAACAACAAAATACCAAATGAGATCACATTGTCTAAAAAAGTTAAATCTGGTCCTCTGGACATTCAAAAAAACCCAAAACAAAGCAAAACAACAAAAAATGTAGAAACGTTTCGTCTCTCGTCCGAGAGACTTCTTCAGTCTGAGGTGCTGTTTTAGATTTTTCTACCTGGATTATTGAGCATACATCAGGAGATCACATTGTGTTAAATGCCAATGAGTACAGATGTGTTTTGAAGAGATATTTAAAAATAGAGACTGAGGTGGCCTGTCGAATGTTGATCGGCAGATTATTCCAGAGTTTAGGGCCCATGACTGAAAATGCCCGATCTCCTCTGAGCTTCAGCCTGGCTTTTGGTACAGCCAAAAGCAGCTGGTCTGATTAGCTCAAGGCCCGAGAAGGAGTATAAGAATGAAGGAGGTCAGAGAGGTATGAGGGTGCAAGGCCATTAACACACTTAAATGTCAGCAGAAGAATCTTAAAATCAACTCTGACATGCACAGGAAGCCAGTGAAGAGCGGACAGAACTGGAGTAATGTGCTCAAACCTGCGAGTTCCTGTTAGTAGCTGAGCTGCAGCATTTCGGACAAGCTGGAGACGTGAGAGAGAGACCTGACTGACCCCAGCATAAAGCAAGTTACAGTAGTCCAGCTGGGTTGTAATAAATGCATGGACTAATTTTTCAAGGTCAGATCTGGACAGGACGGACTTGAGCTTAGCTATCTGCCTTAGCTGAAAGAAGCTTTTTTGAAGAACAGAATTTATCTGCTTATTAAACTTAAAGTCCGAGTCTAAAACTATCCCGGGATTGGTAACAGACTGTTTTAGATATGGGTGAAGGGAGTCCAGGTTTGTAGGATCAGTGACAGTAACAGATCTAGGGTTAAACACAATGACCTCAGTCTTCTGATCATTAAAACTCAGAAAGTTCACAGCCATCCAAGTCTTGATGTCATCAAGACATTTTAACAAAGGGTGAATGGAGGAGGAACTATTAGGTGTTAACAGCAGATAAATCTGAGAGTCATCAGCATAACAATGAAAGGAAAGACCATGTTTCCTCAGGATAAACCCTAAGGGGAGGAGATACAAAGAAAACAGAAGGGGTACAAGAATGGAGCCTTGTGGGACCCCGCAGGAAAGAGACACTGAAGTAGATAGAGTGTAAGCAAAATTAACAGAAACTCCTGTCGCTCAGGTATGAATGGAACCATTCTAACGCTGCACCAGTAATCCCAACCCAGTGTTCTAGCCGGGATAAAAGGATACTGTGGTCCACAGTATCAAATGCAGTGGTAAGGTCAAGGAGTACCAGGACTACAGACTGACCAGAGTCATTTGCCAGAAGAATGTCATTGCAGACCCTAACTAAGGCTGTTTCGGTGCTGTGTAGTTTCTTAAAGCCAGACTGAAAGATCTCAAGAATAGAATTTCCACTCAAGAACTCGTTTAATTGAGTGAAAACTATTTTCTCCAGGATCTTAGAAAGAAAGGGAAGTTTGGAGATCAGAGTCAGAGTCAGAGTCAGAGTTTCTTTATTGTCATTCGCACCTCATGTGGTACATGTGGTGGAGCGAAATTATGTACACAGGGTCCCAGTTACATCCAACAATAAAATGTATAAGAAAAACAGTAATAACATCTAAGATATGAACTAAGAAATGCATCAACTAAATATACACTAAGCACTCATAACATAAAACATTGAACATCACCACAAACATGAACATGAGTCTGTGAGCAGATGTGCACGCATGAACACATCAACATTGAAACAGATCAGCAGCAACATGAAACAGATCAGCAGCAACATGATATGGTTTTTCACAGTGATTATTCTAGTTAGAGATTCATGAGTCTAACAGCCTCAGGGTAGAAGCTGTTCCTCAGTCTAGTGGTTCTACACTTAATGCTCCTTAACCTCCTTCCTGAGGGGAGTGGGGCAAAAAGTGTGTGTGCTGGGTGGGTGGGGTCCTTCATGATGCAGGTGGCCCTCTGAAGTTTGTTCAGATGGGTCTGAAGTTTGAGCAGATTGAAGGGTCAAGTTCGGGTTTTTTTTATTAAAGGAGTTACCACTGCATGTTTAAAAGCATCAGGGACTACACCTGTAGCCACACTGCTGTTTATAATGTCAAGAACAGAGGGTCCAATAGAGGGTAGGACTTGTTTAAAAAACAATGCAGGGATGGAGTCAGCAGGAGAACCTGAGGGTTTCATATGACCAATGACATCATTTAGAAATGAGAGGGAAATGGGTTCAGACTGGTTAAAGACTGATTTGGAGGGGACAAAGACAGAGGGGTCAGCTGTGGTGTGAGGAATCAGTGACCTGATCAACTCAACCTTTTTAACAAAGAAACTGGCAAAGTCGTCATACGTAACTGCAGAGACAATCCCTGTTGGCAAACTGAGGCAAGGTTAAAATGGTGTTAATGGTGTTGAAAAGAACGTGGGGATTGTGGCTGTTTGAGGCGATGATTTGGGAGAAATATTTGTTTTTTTTTTTCTGATTTAACAGTGGCCTGGTACTCTTTGTAACATGATTTTAGCATGATAAAAGAAACATGAAGTTTGTCCTTCTTCCATTTACGTTCGGCTTTCCTGCATTGACGTTTGACTGCGCGAGTGATCTCATTCACCCAAGGATGTGGAGTGTGCTTTGGATGCCTAATTTTTAATGGTGCAACTAGGTCAAGCACCTTAGCACAGGTCTCTTGATGTACAGTGACTAGCTCATGGGTGTTCATGGAAGAGGATACACAGACCATGCTAGGAAACGCCTTGCATCTGTGACCTTCCTTCCCTCCATTGATTACAGTGACATTGTTTACATGAACGCTTCTACAAGAACCCTGCAGATGTTGGATGCTGTCTATCATGGTGCACTAAGATTCATAACTGGCTGTGATTATCGCACCCACCACTGCACCCAGTATTCACTGGTTAACTGGTCATCATTAACTTCACACAGACTCTCTCACTGGTACATTTTCATCTTTAAATCACTTCTTGGTCTGCTGCCTTCATACATCTCCTCCTACATGTCTCTGTGTGAGTGCAGCTACAGTGTGTGCTCTCAGGACATTATTACCTGCAGTGTTCCTTCAGTGCGAACTGAATTAGGCAAAAGGGCCTTCTCCTACTCCGCTCCTGTTTCTTGGAATATCTTACAAAAAGATCTGAAGCTCTCGACCTTGACCTCTTTAAGTGGCTTTAAGAATCTGTTGGACTCCTGGCAGGGACCAATGCAGACATGTTCCTGTTTTAGTTTTCTACATTGCTTTAGAATCTAGCTGTTTTTTGTTACTTTTCTTTTCTTTTTACTTTTTTTTTTGCCATCCTATTTGTTAAAAAAAAAAATTGTATGACTTTGTATAACTGTTTATTGTTGTCGCTGTTGTCCATTGTTGTCATCATTCTTTGTTGAAATCAGGTCTCTCTTGTAAATGAGTCCTTGAGGCTCAATGGGATTTACCTGTCTAAATAAAGGTTGACTAATCTGATCAGATAAAGTCATTTATCGTCACTGCAAGCCAGGAAATGATTTACCAAGTTGTTTCAGCTTAAAATAGCATAACCAGACCAAGAGTTGTATCATGTCACCAGGTTCTGCTCCTTACCAGGTCAGTGTTGATGGCACCACTCGTCTTTCTGGGGTTCTCTGGTGGATCTGACCAGAGACACCATGAGGAGGACTCGCCGGGAACTGCCCAAAGTAGCTGACCATCATTGTGACAGCTTCAGGGGTCTGTGAGGACAACAGCTGATGAGAAGGTGCACCGTCCATTGCAACCTTCATCCGAGAGCATGAGTCTTGCAGTGAGAAACGGCTTCATCTTCTGCAGTTGTCTAAACTTCTAACAACTGTAATTTGAGCAACATGTTTATCTGCTCAGGAGTTGAACAAGTGGACCTAAGCACAACCTCAAGGATCAGGTCCACAGATGAACCGTCTTCTGGTTCGGGGCCAGAGACAAACTGCCCAGTTCAGGGGTCCAAGGCGAACTGCCTTTCACACAGAGCAACTTTGTGCAAAACAACAGCTCTGAGAAGATTGTTTTGACTGACTAGGGAACATTGTGGCTCCCCTCTGAAGAAAACAGCTCCCAGTTCAAAGAACCCTTTTCACATCTTTGAAGGAATAATTACTTTTCGAAAAACAGAACAGAGAAATATGTTATTCACATTGTAATATTTCACATGATTTCATTATAATGATTGAAAACAATAATCAGCATTATTCATGTCCATACTTGTTAATCAAATAAAACAAACTTCATTAATGATTTGTTTTTCTTTCTTAGAAACATAGGAAGAAATAAGATAAACATTAGTCAGACTGTAGCTGACTCTGTGTCCAAGGACAGGAAATGTGTGGAAAAACATCAGACATTATTGGAGTCAAATGTAAGTTTGAAAACACGATTCATGGTGAGTCTGGAAGATGAAAAAGGGTCAGGGGTCATAGTTAGAGCAGTGTAGCTTCATGCTACATATTCCCCCACTAGGGGCTTGATGCCAATCCATATGGCTATCGAGTCACTACAACCAAATCCATGAGCCATCAGAAGGAACTTCGATGGGGTCAGCCTTGACACCATGGTAATCATTGTGGACTAAGTTTTGAAGAACAAAGTTAACAAAGCACTGAGGGAAAAACAACTGGGAATGGAGTTGTGAATTAGCTGTAGCTATATATGCATCAGTCACAGACTTGTTCTGTTCTATGTTTATGTGCACTGTCCCTGTCAAACAAACAAACAAACAAACAAACAAACAAACTAACTAACTAACTAACTAACTAACTAACTAACTAACTAACTAAC
>NC_056510.1:43491600-43493804 GCF_014905685.2 Nematolebias whitei | reverse complement strand
AACTAACTAACTAACTAACTAACTAACTAACTAACTAACTAACTAACCAACCAACCAACCAACTAACGATCCAGCAGGCAGAGCAATAGATCCAAAGTGGAAGCATTCAGTCCAAAGTGAAACCAAACAAAGGTCCTGTCAGCAAAGCAAACAGGTAGTTGACACCTTAGAGTAGGTGCCACCAGTTGGCACCGTGGAGTGAAGATGGTGGAGTATTCCCAGTGAATACTCATATATCGAGGAGGAACCAGGATGAAGGAAGTCCTGATGTCATCAGAAAGGATACCACAGACTGGATCAGCAAGAGGCATGGAAGGTCCAGATGTCATCATGGTGGTGGTACACCCAATTAGTATTAGTAAGTCCAAATGGTATGACAAGATATTCATAATGCCTGTTGGGGGTGTTGAAAGCCGTCTTCCATTCGTCCCCTTGTCTGATGCGAACCAGGTGGTATACATTTCTTAGGTCAAGTTTAGTGAAAGAGGTTGCCCCTTGAATAAGGTCGAAAGTAGAAGTCATAAGAGGTAAAGGGTATTATTTTTAATAGTGATCTTGTTCAGTCCACGGAAATCAATACATGGTCTAAGGGAGCCATCCTTCTTCCCCACAAAGAAAAAAACAGCCCCAGCAGGGGACGCAGAAGGTCCAATAAAGCCTGCTTGTAGGGAATCATTAATGTAGTTCTACATTGCCTGATTTTCAGGTCTGGAGAGTGAATAAAGACTGCCTCTAGGGGGTGTGGTACCAGGAACCAAATCAGTAGGGCAATCGTAGGGTCTGTGAGGAGGTAAAGAAGTGGCCTTGACTTTATTAAACACCTCCTTGAGGTAATGGTAATCAGTTGGAACCTTTGAGAGGTCTGGATATGTCTCCTCAATGTTATTGGAACTGATAGTGGGCAAAACAGCATCAAAAAGACATGAAGACAAACACTCATCAGACCACCCTACAATTTATTTTTCTCTACAATTAATACAGGGATTGTGTTTACATAGCCAGGTGGCACCCAGAATGACAGGTAGTTGGGGAGATACAAAAAAGTTCAATCTGGTCCTCTGGACATTCAACAAACAAAAAACAAAACAAAGCAAAAAATATAGAAACGTTTCATCTCTCATCCAAGAGACTTCCTCAGTCTGAGGTGCTGTTTTCAGCTCAGTCTCTTAAATAGCACCTACTCAGAGTGGATCAACCAGTTTGCTGCTGACAACCAAAACCAGCTGATCACATGCTCAAGAAGGACAATCAGCCTAACAATGGATCATTAGCACACTGATGGCTGTTTTCTATTCACAGAGGGCTGAGTGATACTAGCAATCACAGCATTGTAAGAGGGGGACAGTTGAACCCGGAGGCCTCCACCCCTGTTTAATGATGGACGATTTCTTTTCACAAAGATGGCCTCCTTTACTCCTCTCTCAAACCATCGTTCCTCTCTATCCAGGATGTGAACATCTTCATCCCTGAAAGAGTGACCGCTGGCCTGGAGATGAGTGTAGACCGCAGAATCCTGGCCTGATGATGTTGATTTTTATGCTGGGCCATCCTTTTGGCCAGTGGCTGTTTAGTTTCCCTGATGTAAGACTGATCACAGCCCTCCTGACACTGAACAGCATACACAACATTACTCAGTTTGTGCCAGGGGACTGGATCTTTGGGATGAACCAGTCTTTGCCGTAATGTATTTTGGGGTTTAAAAGCCACTGGGACGTTATGTTTAGAAAATAAACGTCTCAGTTTCTCTGATACTCCCTCAACATACGGAATGACCACTGGTCTGGGTTCTTCCTTTTCACCTGATGGCTGACTGGAGTCCTGTTTGGGTTTCTTCTCTGCTTTCAGGAAGGCCCAGTTAGGATATCCACATTGCTCTAGAGCCTATTTTGTGTAGGATTTCTCCTTCTGCCTGGCTCCCGAGTTAGTGGAGATGCTGTCTGCTCTGTGATACAGAGTCCTGATGACTCCTAACTTGTGCTCCAAAGGGTGATGGGAGTCAAACTGCAAATACTGGTCTGTGTGGGTGGGTTTGCGGTACACCTCGGTTTGCAAATGTCCTCAATCAGAGACTGAGACCTCACAGTCCAAGAAAGCCAACTTGCCATTTTTTACATCTTCTCGTGTGAACTTGATGTATTTATCCACAGAGTTGATGTGGTCAGTAAAATGTTGGACTTCCTGAGATTTAATTTTAACCCAGGTGT
>NC_056510.1:43488793-43491500 GCF_014905685.2 Nematolebias whitei | reverse complement strand
GTCAGTAAAATGTTGGACTTCCTGAGATTTAATTTTAACCCAGGTGTTGTCAACATACCTGAACCAATGACTTGGTGGTGTCCCTGAAAAGGACGTCAAGGCTCTCTTTTCTACCTCCTCCATGTACAGGTTGGCAACAATAGGAGAAACTGGAGACCCCATAGCACACCCATGTTTCTGCCTATAATATTGCTCCCCATATGTAAAGTAGGTTGACTACAGGCACAGTTTCAAGAGTTGACACAGTTGTTCTGTGGAAAGCGTGGTCCTGCTGCTCAGAGTGGTGTCTGATTTTAATCTTAAACTGACCACCTCTACTGCATCCTCAACAGGAATGCACCTAAAGAGTGTTGTGACATCAAAAGAGACCATTGTTTCATCAGTCTCCATGATGACATCCCTCACCTTGTCCACAAAGTCCATGGTGTTCTGTATGTGGTGTTCTGAGCTGCCAACTAAAGGGATGAGTACAGACGCCAGATATTTGGAAACATTGTAAGTGACAGAGTTAATCATGCTAACAATAGGTCTTAAAGGTACACCGTGTTTGTGGATTTTAGGTAAACCATACAGACTAGGTGTGGCCTCCCCTGGGTACAGTCTGTGGTACAGAATACGGTCAATAGCCTTGTCCTGCTCCAAACTTTTCAGGCAATCTATTAACTTCTTCTTGTAACCACTTCCTGGATCTCTTTTCCAGGAAGAAAAGGATTCCAGGACCAGATTGAACTTTTTTGGATTTTTCTACCTGGATTATTGAGCATGCATCAGGTAGTTGGGGAGAGTTTCTAACAATACATTTTATTGGTTAATGGTGATTGCCTCCAAGTAATAAGGTGACAGGAACTGTTTCTAGACTGTTTTATGCAGAAAGTGTCCATCTAATACGAGGACTTTGTGAGACTTAGCAGTTTGTATAACATCAATACCTAGAGACTGCGCAAACTCATGGTCAATAAATTCAGTGTCAGCTCCAGAATCAATAAAAGCAGTCACGAGTATAGGTTTCCTACCCGGTACTTGAATCTCAGCTAGCACAGTGAGAGGTGAGGAGATCTTGGGGGTCCTGATCTGACTTAATAGGAATCTCTTCTTACCTACTGAGTCTGGTCTTTTAACAGGCATTTAGCAACCGAGTGGCCCTCCTCCCCACAATAGAAACATAGGTGCAGCCTCTTCCTTCTCTCCCTTTCTTCTGGAGAAAGACAACTCCTTCCCAGCTGCATTGTTACGACTCGAGGAACACAGAGCGGTACATGACCATGCAAACGAGACGAGACTCAGGAATACAAAATGACAGTGTTTATTATTTACAGTGCAGAGGTTGATCAGCTGGGATCCTGAGAAGGAAGGAGAGGGTCAGAGGGTTCTGGCTGGATTATATGAGGAGATGATGTTAATCCAGTGAATCTGTTTTACAGTCCAGATGATTGTCGAAGGGGAACAAAGGTGGACTCCAGATGAGAAGGCAAGAAGGCATGTGGCTGGTAGGCAAGGCACGAGGGACCGAGAGAGGAGTTGAGGGGAACCAAGGTACGGCGGGAACTAAGGCACAGAACCAGAGGAAGACCAAGGAACAAGGGGATCCACAGAGGCAGGTAAGCCGATCTGAGGCATTTTTCAGGGTGCAGCCTGAAGAAGGTTGAGATGAGGCTTGGGTCCAGGATGAAGGAACGGGAAATCCAGGAATGTTCCTTTTGCCCGTAACCCTCCCAATCGACCAGGTATTGGAAGCCCCTACACCGACGGCGGACGTCCAGAATGGACCTTACTGTAAAGGCAGGGTAGTTGTCAATCAGTCGGGCAGGGGGAGGGAGATCAGAGGGTGGGCACAGAGGGCTGACAGCAACAGGTTTAATTTGTGAGACGTGGAAGGTAGGGTGGATCTTAAGAGACGCAGGGAGCTGACGTTTGACTGCCGAGGGGTTGATGATCTTGAGAACTGGGAAAGTACGATGAAGCGGGGGGCCAGTTTCCTAGGAGTGTCCTTCAAGGAAATATTACGAGTAGAAAGTCAAACTTTTTGGCCTACCTGGTAAGAGGGTGTGGACGATCAATGGCGGTCGGTGTACTTCTTTGTTTGAGCCGCAGTGCGAAGCAGTTTAGCCTTGGTTTGACGCCAGACACGGCAGCAGCAACGGAAGTGGTGTTGTACTGAGGGCACGGTGGTGTCGTTCTCCTGGCTGGGAGGGGAAGCTAACTGAGGGAGGCCTCAAACGGGGACATACCTGTTGCTGCCGACTTGTGGGAGTTATGGGCATACTCGACCCAGACCAGGTGTTTGCTCCAGGCAGATGGGTTCCTCTCCACCATGCACCAGAGTGCGGCCTCGAGCTCCTGGTTAGCTCATTCAGTCTGGCCATTAGACTGGGGGTGGTACCCTGAAGTAAGGCTGGAAGAAGCCCCCAATGTCTTGCAAAAACAATGCTAAACTTGAGAAATAAATTGTGGTCCCAGATCTGAGACCACATCAGAGGGGATACCGTGGATTCTGAACACGTGTTGGATAAGGGTAAGAGCTGTCTCGAAGGCGGAGGGGAGTTTAGGGAGGGGGATAAAATGTGTCACCTTACATACATGTACATGGAGGAGGTAAAAAAAGAGAGCCTTGACGTCCTTTTCAGGGACACCACCAAGTCATTGGTTCAGGTATGTTGACGACACCTGGGTTAAAATTAAATCTCAGGAAGTCCAACATTTTACTGAC
>NC_056510.1:43485126-43488693 GCF_014905685.2 Nematolebias whitei | reverse complement strand
GCAGGTCGCCTCCAGCGAAGGTTGTCTCCAGCGACGTCCAGCCTGTGCCGTTCTGGTTCAATGTGTCATGCAATTATGTGGTTTAAGGTGGGCTTATGAAGGGGATTTTACATAAGGCCTTAAACTATATGCACCTGGTGTGTAAGCTATTATGGTTGGGAACAGCTACAACTACCAGTTAAGGGGTGGAGCATGCTGAAAAGGGATAACTACAGGGGTTTATGCCTATAGAAAAGGGTTCCAAACTATTTTTCCATTTCTAACTTGGTTTAAGTTAGCTTTACATGGTAAAATATAGTTTGGTTCAAATGTCTGTTGTCTTTTAGACGAACGACTTGAGATTGGGTGTTTGGTTTTCCCATAAATGTTTTGGAAGTCTATGGCGAGACTTATCAAAAAGAATTAGCTATCCCCCCGAATAGAATTGTTCGAGTAGGTTCGGCTTAAGCGTTGTGAGATCAATGTAGATTATGGTACTCAAGGTAGCAATAATATACATTGACTCCGCAAAGATTGCAATTTAATGAATGAACTGCATGTTGGCATGGTCAAAGGCCTCTTAGTCTCTAACTTAACTACACAACAAAATTCATTCTTGCCTGGGGTGTTCAAAAACAATACCAAAACCAATTAAACGATGTCTCAACATCGACAAAAACAGTGACTAAGCAACCAGTTAAACAACGTTTCAACATCGACAAAAGCAGTGATTAAGCAACTAGGAAACAACGTTTCGGTGCGCCACTCACTCTGAATGTCAGATTTGATCATGTTATCGCGTCTGGTAGCATTATCCTAACTGGCGTCACCCCCCTTCAGTCATGGGAGACTGCGAACACGGGTGAGGACGTCGCTCCATGAGCTAAAGTTAGGCTGTCCTTGAGTAGTTTTAACTGTTTGCGCAGCTGCAAGAGGACTTTTAGGTCTGGATCGGAATCCAGTTTGACTTTCGATGGAGTGTATTTGTCTGGGTCAGTCAGATACAGTATCATCGAGTTAATTGCAGGACCGTCCAACTTCTGAAGTTGGATGATGTCTGGGTCAGTTGAAATTGACTTTTCATATTTTAAAAGAACTTGGCGAGGTTCGTCTCTTTCTTCGTCAGATGTCAGAGTGTCGGCTTGAGCAACCACCTGTTCAATCTGTGATGAGACTGATGAGGGTTCTTGCTCCCTGGGGAGCTCCAACGAATCCTTTTCTGAGTCGTCGGACCTGTCTATGGGCAAGGCACCATAGGTTTGAGGTCCTTGGTCGACATCATTGGTTGAGAAAAGAGCGATGGCCTGTGATGGTTTCGTGAAACATACTGGCCCAGCTTCTTGACTCGGTACCAGGTTATCTGGGAGTCCTCCCAGAACTGGAATGCCTAGTTCAAAATCATGAAAGTCAGGTTCTGAGTTTTCAGTTTGCGATGACTCATCATCGTTTGTGTGTGAGTTTATCCCCCCTTCGTCCGATGAGGGGTTGTTGGAGGCAATAACAGCAATGTCTTGGTGTGTTTCACCGACATCTGTAATGTTGTCATTCGCGCCTTCAGATTTAGTAGCGATCAGATCACTACATTGTGCTCCTGGTTTGGTTCCCATTTCAGCGTGTATCAAAGTGTCTAAAAACCTTTGCATTTCCTCTGTCTCTTCCGAGCTCAGAGGTTTAGGGCCTTGTTCCTGGGACCTTTGTGATTTTATCGCCTCGGTACGTTTCGTCCGAGGTGGGAGACGGCTAGGTACGTCTTTTGGGGGTTCCTCTTCGGATTTCCCCTGATAATATGGGTCCTCTCGGTTCCCATATTCTTGCGTCCTACGCATGTCCCATATACGATAATCACGTTCATCCTCTGAAAGAGGAGCCTTTTTGTCCCAGCGTGCACCTTCATTATGCGGTTTGTTAGTCTGAAAATACTGCCTTTTCTCGCCTGTCTTAGGAGGAGGTGGATACTCGCACCTTCCTTCCACTTCTAGGGAGTGGGGTTTAACCTTTATACCAGGAAACACTTCTATGGGCGTCTTAGCATGAGAACGTGCCTCGAACACATTCACTGCACACTGTTTAATCTCATTTATGGATTTTTCTCTGAAATTTGCCATCATTTGTACTGACATGCGTATGTCAGTGTGGAGATTTTTGCTGAAAACAAATTTAAAATTTTCTTCTTCCTCCATTCCGGTTTCATTTCTGTAACCAAAATAAGCTTGGAAGATTCTTTTGTAATAGATCTTTGGATGTTCATTCTTGCCCTGCTTGACCTTGTCAGCGGCTGGGAAACCAGCAGGTCCCGTGCAGGAGTCGTATTCTCTGATCAAAGCTTCACACAGAAGGTTGTAATTCCTTCTCGTTACATCTGGTAGACGCTCGATGAAGGTGAACACCTCTCTGTCCGAAGTGAGCCGTATCAGACTGATCTTATCCTCTACCTTAGCATTAGGATAAGATCTCAATCTGAACTCCAGTTCTCTGAGGTACGCTTTTGTTCCAGATGAGCCCATCGGTCCAGGAACAAAGCGTTTTACATATTTTGAGATTTTTTGCAAATCATCCATTGAAGGAGACAGTTTCCATGCACTCTGTTGCATGTTTTGTGGAGGAGACCTGTTCAGGTCTGTTCCTGCCACTTTAGGTGAGGGTGGATCACGAGCAGGAGGTGCAACAACGTCTTTCTGAGGTGTATGTGGGTGGCCTGGACTCTGTCCACGGTCTTCTCTGAGTTCCAGACAAACTCGCCCCACGTCAGAAATCTTGTTTGTTGCCGCTCGTAGTTTTTCTTCACATGTTTTTAAGCGTTCCTGTGATGTATGATAATCACTTTCTAAACGCATATGTAGCTGTTGCAATATGTGTTTATCCATTCTGAGTTCTTCCAGCTTTTTGTTAAGCACATCTATTTTGCTATTCAGCGAATCAATTTCTGCATTTGCATTTTGCTGTGATTGAAACATCTGTTCAGAATGTTTTTTTGTGAGGACTTCGTGTTCACTTTTAAATTCAAGGAAGTGTTCTTCAATTCTCTGAACAACCTCTTTTTCACTGTCTAACCTTATTGCAAGGTAATCAGCTTTCTCAACAACCGTATAGAATGATTCTTTCAGCAAAATTGCAATTTTAGCCAGCTTTTCATAACTTGACTTTGTAATTTCTGTAGAGGTCACACTTTCTGCAACCTCCTTCAGATTGTCCAATAACTCTTTTGGGTTCATGCTCTCTGCCTGCTTATCATATGGATGTAAGGAATCTGTCAGAAGTGCTAACGCATTCTTTAAACAGTCCCTTATCCCATAAGCATCAAAATCTTTTCCTAACACACCTGTCATGTTTTTCACTGTGTAGCACTTTATCTGTTAAAAACAGTTGCAAGCTTCAGATATTTTACAGGTAAATATTTGTATTCGAGTCAATGAGTTTTCACACTATTTTAGCTTTTTGGGTTTACACAGAAGTACTGTTATAAGTCAACTTATTCAAATGTGGGTACCTTTCTCAGGTTTTACCCCAATTCATGAATATTTAAGTAAATGCTCTCGGCATGTTTGATTCAACCTTTTTTGTTGTTATATACCTGGATGACTGAGAAAA
>NC_056510.1:43438560-43485026 GCF_014905685.2 Nematolebias whitei | reverse complement strand
GAGTCAGGGTGGCTTCTGGGTAATACCAGATGGCTAGGCCTCAGACTGACGAAGCCTCTTGGATGAGGGGCGAAACATTTCTTTTTAACAAAAAAACGAAGTCCAGATGACATGATTCAACCTTTTTTGTTGTTATATACCTGGATGACTGAGAAAACAAACTTTGTGCTCTCGGCAGTGTTACTTGTATGTGCTTATTTTTCAACAGGTACTAGATTACCAAGCTCTTTTTAGTGTATTTTACTCTAAAGCACTGAATTTTTTAATAAACCTGCAATTTTTCTAAGTCTCACAGCAATCATCGGTTTAAAACGTTTTTAAACCGTTCTGTTCCAGAAATTCGCTATTTTAAACAGTTACTCATCCACCAAGTGGTGAAAAGAAAAAGAAAATTGATGATGAGGAATAATCAGTCTTTCTTCAGAAAAACTGTACGCCTTTCTCCTGCCTGTAACTTCTATTTAAAATTAAATAGGAAGATGTATTTGTTTAGGTGGTAAATAAAATCAGAAAAATCTCTTTTTCCTGATAAGTTTACTCTTATTTAGTGATTTTGTAATTAAACGTGTATTATCTCTCCAGCAAATGAGCAACTTTATCAACTCTGTGAATATTTGTAACTGTATCTTTTAAAAGTTTCTAATTTTATTTTGTACCTTTTTCTTAAGGAATTATCAGTGAATAAAATCTTTTTGGTAAATGCTTCTTTGCATAAATACCTTAATAACTTTTAAAATGCAAGATAACAGTGATTATTCAGCTAGAGGAAGTTTTTAACTCAAAAATGCCTTACAGAAATAAAAAGAACGTTTAATTTCACTCTTTACCTAAAACTGAAGTGAAACTGTGATTTAAAGTTTCTACAGGAGGGGGCAGTGTTTAGCTTTCTACCAGCAGGAGTCTATGACGACTTCCTGTGACGTTCGGTTGACATCCTGTTGTTAGCCGCTTAGCTTAAAGTTAGCTTCGGCTAAACTCGGTTAAAATCAACATTTCTGAACGAATTTAAGCGTAAACGTGGCGTTGTTTCAACAAGCACGACTTCTTAGCATGAACATGAGTTTTCTGGGACAATATTGCAGCTTTATTTAGTGATTTTAAGCACGGCAAAGCTCATTTCCGACATGGAGGAAGTGACGTGACACGTCACTCATCCGGTCGTTAGCTGTTAGCTTAAAATTAGCATCGCTAGCATTGTTCAAAAACATCATTTAATGACGTATTTTAAACTCTAACGTGGCAAAATTTCAGCGAGTATGCTTCGAAGAACTTAACCAGCGTGTCAAAATACACTTTAAAGCGCTTTTCAGCTTTAAAAAGCAGATTTTATTTCCCTATGAAAACGAATTTTCATTTCCGGGTCACGTGACTGAAATCACCAATGACAGAGCAGCGCAGGGGTGAGAGGAAATGACGTAGCCACGTCAGTCACTTCTCAGCGAATCAGAGCGCTCCACAACAGCAATATTCAACCAATCAGTAAGCGTTTCTAGCAACTAGCATGTTAGATTAGCATGAGATAAGTTCGTCCACTTTTCGTCTTTTAAACTGTCAAAATGCACTTTTTCTGTTTAAAAATTGTAACGTTTAACTCTCTGAGCTGCACGGAGTCGGCGCTCCGTGGCACAACGTCTTTTAAACCGTTTAAAACAACTCGTTCGAACTTTTTCAGAACCGAACCGGACCACAACCGGACCTCCGTCCGTTTGGACCAGTTTAAACAGAAAACAGCGTTTCCACAGCTCATCAGCTTTTAGTTACACATAACAGGCGTACAATTTCAGCTTTCACAAGACATGACACTATTTCAGCTTCCTGTGAGCTTTTAGCATCACAGCCCAACACGCTAAAACATGCAGCGTTTTGCTTCAGCGGCGCAGCTTGAGCTGCGTTTCAGCACAGCTGTTAACCTGTTACCTTTCTTCATGCCAACATGTAAAAAACAATCTTTACACGAAATACACAATCATTTATGAGCACGTAAACGGGCCACCAAATGTAGTATGTCATATGCTGGATATTTCATACATTTTTCACGAGTTCCTCATCTTTCTGACTGTGTAAATGTCGTGCATTGAGTTTAACAGAAATGCGAACGAGAGACGTTATTATCTTTGACCCATCAAAATGAATGCGGTCATTTATTTTCAGAATCAAAGTTTAACATCAAACATTTACATTAATTTGGCAAAATATGAAAATAATAACAGACAAGTTTCACAGATAATGGACATCAATCACACGGCAGTGACTGAGGAATTTGCTTCAGATATTTCTAAAATATCTGTACTGATTTTAGGAGAAAGGAAAGTTTAAGATGGAAATGGAGATTTATCTTACAGAGAGATGTGTGAGGGAATTAATCTGTTTGACCAGAAACGTGCACGCTCCTTCAGATCTCAGCTTGCCCACGGTACACTTGGTCGAAAATAGAACCTTCTACCTGGTTGATGATAAAATCAGCGTCGGCATAGGGTTCCATTCTGACTCTTTCAGCGTCTCCGTGAGGACTGCCAAACCCTTAGAGAGTCGTACGAGGTTATTCAAACAGAAGTTATAATCCCAAAACGTCTCTGCATCTGGATCCTTTAACTCTCTTCATGAGTTAGAGCTCTGTTACACTCTTACACTTTAACTCCATCACTCTTCAGCACTCTAGCAGAACCGGGAAGTTGCCACATTTTAAATGAGTTGACTTCCGGGTCAATTTAGAGCTTTCTGATTCGTGGATGGACCAGAATAGAGGTGTGGTTTGTGACGTAAGATGTTATCAAAGTCAAGGGCAGAGAATGAGATTGTTTAACAGACAGAAAAGATTATTGGAGAAAGACCAGACTTCGTGGAGTCAAACTCCTATTATCTTCTGAAAAAGTTTAAACATGACATTTCTTCTCAGTAAACATTTTAGTTGACCGAGACTCGACCTTTAACATACTTACAAAACTTGCTCATTGCAGACAGAAAAATCAAGAAATGCATATTAACCTGATTTCTTCTTTGAATGAGGAATAAAAATCATTACTTACTGTTTATGTAAAATAAAAATGAGTAGTTCTCTTCAACCTGTAAGCATTGAGTGAACGAACACAATATGATTATCAAACATTTGTAAAATAGTAATGATCATAGAGGATTGTCTTTTCTACTTGATTAATTCAAGAAAGAAAGTCTCCAGATGGCTCAAACTGTATTTCTGGATGCAGATCAATGAAATAACAGTCTCTGTCCATCTGATCAGATTTGAGGTCAGATCAGGTTCACTACAGTTATTTAAACTTCTAACAATTGTAATTTGAGCGATATGTTTATTTGCTCAGGAGTTGAATGAGTGGACCTTGGCACAACCTCTAGGATCAGGTTCAAAGACAAACCACCTTCCGGTTCGGGGCCAGAGACAATCTCTCCGTATCGGGAGTCCAAAAAGAAACTGCTCCATTTTGGCGATCCAAGACAAAATGCTTTTCAGACAAAGAGACTTTGTGCAAAGCAACAGCTCTGAGGAGATTATTTTGACTATTCTCAGGAACGTTGTGACTCCCCTCTGAAGAAAACAGCTTCCAGCTCAAAGACTACTCACGACAGGTGTCTCTGAAGGAATAATCACTTTCTGAAAAACAGGAAAAAGAAATATTCAATTCAAATTCAAATTCAAAAATAATTTATTAATCCCAGAGGGAAATTATTTGTTGTTGTAACTCGTTATCCTCATTTCATTAAGAGATGTTATATATCCTGATGGCTGTAGGCAGGAAGGATCTCTTGTAAAGGTCCATCCCACAGTGGATTCTAAGAAACTGGCTGCAGATGCCGTCCGATCCGTCCACCCAGACTCAGCTGGCCTCTCGGTTCCCCTCGGGCTGTAGGACCGCCCAAATGCTGGGCAGAACTCCTCCCAGAGCGATGGCCACTCCTTCCAGCAGTCTGCTGAACTCCTCGTCACTGCGGACAGCCAACTGTAGGTGCCGAGGGATGATCTTGTCCTTCCACTGCCATGAGCCATGTCTCCCGCCATCTCCAGGATCCCAGTGGTCAGGCACCTGAGCACAGCTGGTAGGCAGATGAGAATGCGTCCACAGAACATCCTTTTCAACTCACTTGAGATTTTGTGCGGTAGTTGAGATATTATTTGAGCTTTAAGATATTAATCAGCTGCTGTTTGTTGTAGAAACTGTCTTGTTACTATGGTTACGCATTATAACAAATGTCCAAAACTAAAAAGCTTTCAGTAAAAATCCTTCCAGCTGCATAGCAACTGATACCTGAGGAAACAATCGTCCAAAAAATTGTGATTTACATCCAGAAAAAGAGGAATTAAAGTTTTCAAAAGCAAAATCTCAAAATGAAAGTAACAGAGCTGCTCCAACATGCAGCCACTTTGAGCGGCGCAATTCTAGAACATCAAACAATAAAAATGAATTTTTAAATATGTGGTTAAATATGTTATTCACATTATAATATTTCACATGCTATCATTATCCCCTCCCTGGGGTGCCACCTTACCGTGGTGGAGGGGTTTGAGTGTCCCAATGATCCTAGGAGCTATGCTGTCAGGGGCTTTACACCCCTAGTTAGGTCACCCATGGCAGACAGGTCCTAGGTGAGGGACCAGACAAAGTGCAGCCTAAAGACCCCGATGATGAGAGAAATAAATGGACTTAATGTTCCCTTGCCCGGACATGGGTCACCGGGGCCCCACTCTGGAGCCAGGCCTGGAGGTGGGGCACGCGGGCGAGCGCCTGGTGGCCGGGCTTTTACCCATGGAGCTCGGCCGGGCACAGCCTGAAGAGTAGATGTGGGTCCCCCTTCCCATGGGCTCACCACCTGTGGGAGGGGCCAAAGGGGTCAGGTGCAATGTGGGATGGGCGGGGGCCAAGGGCGGGGACCCTGGCGGTCTGATCCTCGGCTACAGAAGCTGGCTATTGAGACGTAGATTGTCACCTCACTGGTGGGGAAGGAGCCTGAGCTGGTGTGTGAGGCTGAGAGGTTCCAGCTAGAATTAGTCGGACTCACTTCTACGCATGGCTCTGGCTCTGGAACCAGTTTCCTTGAGAGGGGCTGGACACTCTTCCACTCTGGAGTTGCCCCTGGTGAGAGGTGCCGAGCAGGAGTGGGCATACTTAATGCCCCCCAACTTGCTGCCTGTGTGTTGGGGTTCACCCTGGTGAATGAGAGGGTGGCCTCCCTCCGCCTACGTGTGTGTGCTTATGCACCAAACGGCAGTTCAGATTATCCACCCTTTTTGGAGTCCTTGGAGGGGGTACTAGAAAGTGCACCTCCTAGGGACTCCCTTGTTCTGCTGGGGGACTTCAATGCTCATGTGGGTGTAGTGAACTAAGCCTCAGGTCAAATCTGGCCTTGGGGGCCTTCTTGGGACAAGAACTGTATTTCATTGATTTGAGTCCAGAAACACAAAATTAAGTTCATCCAGAGACTTTCTAAGTGTGTCCTGCACTGATCAATTGAAAGAACACTCTCTTTTCTATTATCATTACTATTTTACAAATGTTTTGATAATCAAAGTGTGTTAGTTCAAACCATTTTAAATGTTGAAGTGAACTACTCATTTTAAATCAACTGTGAAACAGTATTAATGGATTTTAATCCTCATTCAAAGTAGAAATCAAGTTAAGGTCTGTTACAGAGTAATTATTCATTTTTCTTGATCTTCTGTCTGAAACACCAGTGTAAGTTGGTCAAAGGTCAAGTTTCGGTCAACTGCAAGTTTACTGGAAAAGAAATGTCATGTTTAACTTTGAAAGGCAGATATGAGAGAATTGACTCCACGAAGTCTGAGTCCTTCAAAACATTTTCTGTCTGTTCTTAAACAAACTTAATCTTTTTCTTTGACTTTTAATGACCTCTTACATCACTAAAACATACCCCTGTTTGGTCGATCGACCAATCAGGAAGTTCTCAAATGAACCGGAAACAGAACTCCTTAAAGGGTTCAACACTTCCTAGTTCGAAGCAGAACGCTGGCAGAACGCTGGCAGAACGCTGGGAGAACGCTGGGAGAACGCTGGCAGAACGCTGGGAGAACGCTGAGAGAATGCTGTGAGTTAGTTCCGAGAGCAGCAGAGTTCAGAATGCTGGAATTCAGAATGCTGGAGAAAAAGCAACTAAGCTGAACGAGAGAAGTTCAGAGGAACTATGAAATGTCTGTTCTGGGATGATCTCACGACTCCGAACGGTTCCCTACTATCCTTACGGAGACGCTGGAGAGCGTTCGAAGGCAACTCTACACCGAAGTCGGAATTATCCTCTGCCAAGGTAAAAGAGTCGATCTTCAACCGCAAAGTGTACCGTTGGTTAAGCTGGGTCTAGAAGGAGCGTGTTGTTCTGGTTATAACAGACAAATTCCCTCACCCATCTCTCTCAAGATAAACTTCATTTTCCATCTTTAAAACTCTCCTATCCTGCCAGCAAATTAATCCAGATATTTTCAGAAATGTCTGTTGTAATGCTTGAAGTGAGGGAAATCATGGCCGTATGGTTTCCTAATCGTAAAGCTTGCTAATTAATTATGTTGTTGTTGAAATCAATTTGCCAAATTAATGTAAATGTTTGATGTTAAACTTTGATTCTGTTAATAAATGACCGCATTCATTTGATGGGTCAAAGAAAATTAACGTCTCACGTTACATTTGATTAATTTCAATGCACAATATTATTCAGTCCAGAAAAATGAATGAATCCGTTTAATTTATGGATAATATATCACAGATATATGTTCCTTTACATGGGCAATGACAGTGAGACATGGAGGGGTATGGTTGGGAGGAACGGCCCCCCGATCTGAACCAGAGTGATGTTCTGTTGTTGTCATGACTTCTGTGCTCGTCATGGATTGTCAATAACGAACACCTTGTTCAAGCAAAAGGGTATCCCAATGTGCACTTGGCACCAGGACACCCTAGGCCGCAGTTCGATGATCGACTTAGTCATTGTCTCATCTGATCTGCGGCCACATGTCTTGGACACTCGGGTGAAGAGAGGGGTGGAGCTGTCCACTGATCACTACCTGGTGGTGAGTTGGCTCCGATGGTGGGGGAGGATGCTGGTCAGACCTGGTAGACCAAAACGTATTGTGAGGGTTTGCTGGGAACGTCTGGCAGAGTCTCCTGTGAGACGGAGTTTTAACTCCCACCTCCTGGAGAACTTCGAACATGTTTCGAGGGAGGTGGGGGACATTGAGTCTGAGTGCACCATGTTTCGTGCCTCTATTGTCTAGGCGGCTTACCAGAGCTGTGACTGCAAGGTTGTCGTGCCTGTCACGGCAGCAACCCATGAACCCAATGGTGGACACCATTGGTGAGGGATGCTGTCAGGCTGAAGAAGGAGTCCTATCGGGTCTTTTTGGCCTGTGGGACCCCGAAAACAGCTGATGGGTACCGGCAGTCTAAGCGACATGCGGCTTGGGTGGTCGCTGACGCAAAAACTCGGGCATGGGAGGAGTTCGGAGAGGCTATGGAGAATGACTTCCGCATGGCTTCGAGGCAATTCTGGTCCACCATCCGGTGTCTCGGGGGGGGGGGGGGGGGAGCGGTACGCCACCAACAGTTTATAGTGGGAGTGGTGTGCTGCTGACCTCAACTCGGGATGTTGTGGGTTGGTGGGCGGAATATTTTGAAGACCTCCTCAATCCCACCGGCACGTCTTCCACTGAAGAAGCAGAGCCTGGGGACTCTGGGTCGGGCCCTCCAATCTCTGGTGCTGAGGTCACCGAGGTGGTTAAAAAGCTCCTCGGTGACAGGGCCCCAGGGGTGGATGAGATTCACCCGAAGTTCCTTAAGGCTTTGGATGTTGTAGGGTTGTGTTGGCTTACGCGACTCTGCAATATTGCGTGGACATCGGGGGAAGTTCCCCTGGATTGTCAGACTGGGGTGGTGGTCCCCCTATTCAAAAAGGGGGACCGTAGAGTGTGTTCCAACTACAGGGGAATCACACTCTTAAGCCTCCCTGGTAAGGTCTATTCATGGGTTCTGGAGAGGAGGGTCCGTCGGATAGTCGAACCTCGGATTCAGGAGGAGCAGTGCGGTTTTTGTCCTGGCCGTGGAACACTGGGCCAGCTCTACACTCTCAGCAGGTCCTGGAGGGTGCGTGGGAGCTTGCCCAACCAGTCTACATGTGCTTTGTGGACTTGGAGAAGGCGTTCGACCGCGTCCCTCGGGGAACCCTGTGGGGCGTACTCTGGGAGTATGGGGTACCGGGCCCTTTGATACGAGCTGTTAGGTCCCTGTATGACCGGTGTCAGAGCCTGGTCCTCATCACCAGCAGTAAGTCGGGCTTGTTCCCAGTGAGAGTTGGACTCCGCCAAGGTTGTCCTTTGTCACAGATTATGTTCATAACTTTTATGGACAGAATTTCTATGCGCAGCCAAGGTGTTGAGCGGATCCGTTTTGGTGGCCTTAGGATTGCGTCTCTGCTTTTTGCAGATGATGTGGTCTTATTGGCTTCATCAGATCGTGATCTACAGCTTTTGTTGGAGCAGTTCGCAGCCGAATGCGATGCGGCCGGGATGAAGATCAGTTCCTCCAAATCCGAGGCCATGGTCTTGAGCCGGAAAAGGGTAGAGTGCCCTCTCCGGGTCAGGGAGGAGGTCCTACCTCAAGTGGAGGAGTTCAAGTATCTCGGAGTCTTGTTCACGAATGAGGGAAAAATGGAGCGTGAGATCGATAGGCGGATAGGTGCAGCATCTGCAGTGAAGCAGGCACTGTACAGGTCTGTCGTGGTGAAGAGAGAGCCGAGTCAAAAGGCGAAGCTCTCAATTTACTGATCGATCTACGTTCCTACCCTCATCTATAGTCACGAGCTTTGGGTTGTGACCGAAAGAATGAGATTTCGGATACAAGCGGCCAAAACGAGTTTTCTCCGCAAGGTGTCTGGGCTCTCCTTTAGAGATAGGGTGAGAAGCTCGTTCATCCGGGAGGAACTTGGAGTAGAGCCGCTGCTTCTCCACGTCGAGAGGAGCCAGTTGAGGTGGCTTGGGCATCTGTTTAGGATGCCTCCTGGACGCCTCCCTGGTGAGGTGTTCTGGACATGTCCCACCGGAAGGAGGCCCAGAGGAAGACCCAGGACACGCTGGAGGGACTATGTTTCTCGGCTGGCCTGGGAACGCCTCAGGATTCCCCCAGAAGAGCTGGCCCAAGTGGCTGGGGAGAGGGAAGCCTGGGCCTCCCTACTTAGGCTGCTATCCCCGCGACCTGACCCCGGATAAGCAGAAGAAAATGGATGGATGGATGGATGCTTTCATTATAATGATTGAAAACAACAATCAAAATTATTCATGTTTGCACATGTTAATCAAATGAAACAAACTTCATTAATGATTTGTTTTTCTTTCTTAGAAACAGGAAGAATAAGGTAAACATTAGTCAGACTGTACCTGACTCTGTATCCAAGGACAGGAAATATGTGGAAAAACATCAGACATTATTCAAGTCAGATGTAACTTTAAAAAACACGATTCATGGTGAGTCTGGAAGATGAATAAGGGTCAGGGGTCATAGTTCGAGCAGTGCAGCTTCATACTACAGGACCAAAGCCTGGTCCCCATAAGGTTCAAGTGTCTTTGGTGGGTTAAGGGTTAGGTTTAGGACTAATGTGTGAACTGAGTATGGGTTAGGTTTAGGGTTCCGTATATAATGGTAATGGTTAGGTTTAGGGTAAGGGTCAGGGTTAGGCTATAGAAATGAATGAAAAATAAATGGAAATCAATGCAAAGTCCACATAAAGATAGCAAGACAAACCTGTGTGTGTGTGTGTGTGTGTGTGTGCTACTATTAAGGAAACAGCTAGTTATCCTTTGTATGATGCAATATATTTAGGTAACTTTAGTGTGAAACATAGTTGATATTTCTGATTGAGGATAAGGGACTTTATGAATTAAACAAACTATCTTTAATTAATGTAAGTGCCCTCTTGGTTTCCCATGTGTACTACATGTATGGAGGAAAACAACAGGCCAAGCCTCAGTGGAGGTCTGACTACAGCCAGTATAGAACAGTTAATTATGACCCAGTGGCCACAATGAGCTGGGCTCTTGGGATGCTTCCACATACTGTACACCTCTGATCAGAAATATGTTCAAACTGTTTTAGAAAACACATTTACATTGACATTGAATTTTTTTTTATCTATTAAGGAGCAGCCAAGTATTGGCATAATGAAGGGAGTCAAACTTTTATATTATTTACTACCAGTACTATAAAATAATATTCTCTCTCTCAAAATTTTGTATTAATTAATCAAATTTTGTGAAACTGTGGAACAATGAGGCTACACGGAGCCAAGTCTGTCAGGAAAAAAAAAATCTCATTCACTAAAGTTGTTTACTCAAAAGATCTACAACTCAAGGCAGGTGATTATTTTTTTTTAACCAGGTTTTTACTTGGAAGGACCCGTTCAGAACAGATTACATACATGTGTTGTGTAGTGGTGCTTGAAGGTTTGCAAATCTTTTTTTCTTCTTCTATTTTTCTGCATAAATATGACCTAAAACATCATCAGATTTTCACAAAAGTCCTAAAAGTAGATAAAGAGAACCCAGTTAAACAAATAAGACAAAATATTATACTTGTTGATTTATTTATTGAGGAAAATGATCCACTATTACATATTTGTGAGTGGCAGAAGTAAGTGAACCTCTAGGATCAGAGGTTAATTTGAAGGTGACATTTGAGTCAGGTGTCCTCAGGGCTCAGCCCAAATGAGCAACATGGGATTGCCTTCCTGTGTGCCCACCAACGGCAGGAGGGGCCATATGAGTCTGGTTCATGAATCCATGGGCAGTGGCTGAAGGCGGGGACCATGGCGCTCTGACCATGGCTTACCAAAGTTGGCTCTTGGGACATGGAACATGACCTCTCTGGCAGAGAAGGAGCCTGAGCTTGTGCGTGAGGTTGAGAGGTACCGACTAGCAGGGGTGGACTGGGACAAGAATCCAGACCGGAAATTTGATACCATCTCAGGCCACCACCACTCGATTAATGCAAACCACAAAGACTGAGTTAAATTAAGTGCACTTTGAACACCATAAGACACCATATGTGTACTTGTTTACCAGCATGGTGGCCATTGGAATCAGAATCATTTGTAATGTGATGGGGGGCATGCTGAGGGGTGAGGAAATGGGGGTCCTCCCCCTGAAATTTGTGAATAATGTAGATGCCATTTCCTACATTCTGATGTATTTTAATGGGTTGTTAAACATCTAGTTTTACCTACACAAGTAAACACTTGATTCAATAACTATTATAGAGTTAATGACACAACAAGAGGTAACCTGACCAACAGCTCTCCTTGTGTGAAAAAAGCACTCGCAGCTTCTCTCACGCATCCTAGTCACAGTCTACATGCCTGTACATACATGCCTGTATTGTTTGACTTCACCCCCCCCCGTCCTACTGCTAAGACGTGCGTTCCTGCACGTACTACGCGTTCCATTAACCATTTCACTGCTGCTCGTTTTAATGAAGGTTTTAACTCTGAGAGGATCGAACAGCTCTCGGTGTCTCTTACCACTGAGGAGCTAACCTCTCAGTTCAGCTCTGCCTGTTTAAATGTTCTGGACCGTGTTGCTCCCCTTAAAACCAGAAAAACGAAACTTAGATCAGAGCCTTGGCTGAGTGACGTCACTCGAGCCGTTAGGCAGCAGTGTCGCAGAGCTGAACGAAGATGGAGGAAGGACAGGCTGCACGTTTCTTTTCAAATGTTAAGGGAGAGTTGGCGTCACTATCAGAAAACCGTTAAAGCTGCCAAATGTAAATTCTTCTCTGATTTAATTGTCACCAACTCCCACAACCCCCGAGTTCTTTTCTCCACCCTGAACTCAGTACTACACCTCAGTGAGCCTTCACCTCTGGAAGCCTCAACTGAGCTGTGTGAAAACTTCCTCCATTTCTTTTTAGAAAAAGTGGCAAACACCCGGGCACTAATTTCTCCACCAGCTCATGATCTGTCCATCCCATCTCAGTGTGGCTGTGTTTCACCACTTTGAGCCCATCTCTCTGTCTTCTCTGGAGCAGGTAATGTGCAGCATGAAGCCATCTGGTTCCCCCTTTGATGTGGTCCCCCCTCGACTACTAAAGGAAGTTTTTCCTACCCTGGGTCCTTTTATTCTTGCTATTCTGAATAGCAGTTTATCCTCAGGTGTGGTGCCAAAAACTTTTAAACATGCTGCTGTCCAGCCCCTCCTGAAAAAACCTAACCATGACCCCTCAGTCATGTCCAACTTTCAGCCTGTCTTCAGACTCCCATTCACCTCTGAACTACTGGAAAAAATTGTGGAGTCTCAGTTGAAACAGTTTTTGGGGGATCACGCTATCCTAGAGTTATTCCAATCTGGCTTCAAATCTCTCCATAGCACTGAAACTGCTCTACTGAAGGTTTTTAATGACATTTTCATATCCACAGACGCAAGTGATTCTGTGCTGCTTGTCCTTTTGGACCTTACATCTGTTTTTAACACCATCGACCACAAGATCCTCATTTCTAGACTGGAGCAGTGGGTGGGCATCACAGGGTCAGCCCTTAAATGGTTTGGGTCCTACCTCTCTGACAGAACATTCTGTGTCAATATCAAAGATTTTAGTTCGGCATCGACAGCGCTCCAGTGGGGGGTACCGCAGGGGTCCATCCTCGGTCCCCTTCTCTTTTCTTTATACCTGCTGCCACTAGGTGCTATTTTCCGCAAACACAACATACCCTTTCATTTCTATTTTATTTTTTATGCCGATGATTGCCAAATTTACTTCCCCCTGAGGCACAGAGGCACACGCTCTATTAGGCCTCTTCTTGACTGCCTGGCTGACATCCGGGACTGGATGGCTTTAAACTTCTTAAGCTTCAATGAGAAGAAGTCTGAAGTCATGCTGTTCCATCCCAGTGGCTCACTCATGAACCATGACATTGACCTTTTCTCTCTAGCCCCACTAGAGTAACAAAAGGTCACTAGTCTGGGGGTGATAATGGACCCGTCCTTAAAACTCAACAGTCATGTAAACATGATGGTCAAATCCTGTTTTTTTCAGCTGAGACGGCTGTCTAAGCTGAAGCCTATACTCTCCAAAAAGAACCTTGAGACAGTGATCCACGCCTTCATAACATCTAGGCTTGATTACTGCAATTCACTTCTGTTTGGAATCAGTCAGTCCTCCATTGCACGTCTACAACTGGTCCAAAATGCTGCAGCCCGATTTTTAACTGGTACAGGCTATAGAGAGCACATCACGCCAGTTTTGGCCTCCCTGCACTGGCTACCCATTCACCTTCGGATCCAATTCAAAATTCTCATGTATGTTTTTAAATCACTGAACAGTTCCGCCCCATCCTATCTCACTGATCTTCTGCAGCCATATGTCCCACCGCGCTCTCTGAGGTCAGCAGACCAGATGCTTCTCTCAGTCCCAGAAACCCGTCGTAAGCTCAGAGGTGACAGGGCTTTCTCTGTTGCAGGTCCACGACTGTGGAATGAGTTGCCTCCCACACTCTCAGTCTTTAAGTCTCGCTTGAAGACCTACTTCTATTCTCTTGCCTTTAATTCAATTCAATTCAATTCAATAATACTTTATTAATCCCAAAGGGAAATTATTTGTTGTTGTAACTCGTTATCCTCATTTCATTAAGAGATGTTATAGATGCTGATGGCTGTAGACAGCAAGGATCTCTTGTAAAGGTCTATCCCACAGTGGATCCTAAGAAACTGGCTGCAGATGCCGTCCGATCCGTCCACCCAGACTCTGCTGGCCTCTCGGTTCCCCTGGACTGTAGGACCACTTGAATGCTGGGCTGAACTCCTTCCAGAGCGATGGCCACTCCTCCCAGCAGTCTGCCGAGCTCCTCATAGCTGTGGACGGTCAACTGTAGGTGCTGAGGGACGATCCTGTCTATCCGCTGTTGTGAGCCGTGTTTCCTGCTAGTTCCAGGATCTCAGTGGTCAGGCACTCGAGCACAGCTGGCAGGTAGATGAGAATGCGTCCACAGAACATCCTTTTCAACTCATTTGAGAGTTGGGGCCATAGTTGAGGTATTATTTTAGCTTTTGAGATGTTATTCAGCTGCTGTTGTTGTAGAAAACTGCCTTGTTGCCATGGTTACGCATCATAACAAATGTCCAAAACCAAAAAAGTATCAGTAAAAATCTTTCCGGCTGCACAGCATCTGATACCAAAGGAAATAATCATCCAAAAAATGTGATTTACATCCAGAAAAACCAGGAATTAAAGTTTCCAAAAGCAAAATCTCAGAATGAAAGTAACAGAGCTGCTCCAACATGCTGCCACCTTGAGCGGCGCAAATAAAAAAAAAACAACAACACGGTGTGATTTGTTTTGGTCCTGTCTGTACTCTACACTATTGGCCATTTTAGTTAGCTTCTGCTGCTATTTGTATCTGTATTTTTATTTTATGTTTTCCTGTCCGCTGTGCATGTTTGTTTTCTTTTGTACAGCACTTTGGTTGGCCTTGTCTGTTTTAAGTGCTGTATAAATAAATTGGTATGGTATGGTAGTCTAAGAAATATAATGTAGCCTAATCCCCCTTTTCCACTGTTACGGTGCGGATCAGGTAAGTTTGGGTCAGCTCAGATCAGCTCGTGTGTCGTTGCGTTTCCATTTACACTTCTGGACCAGCTCTGTAGGCGGGGAACAGAATCCAACTCGTCTTACCACCTGGTGGCAGTAGTGCTCCCTTAAGCTATTTACTAACCACCACTAAACATATTAGAAAAAGAACACCCTGAAGTTTTTGTCACATGATGTTTTGTAAGAGATGTCATGCTTTAATGGAGTACCTCATGAGCTGTAACTTTTAAACCTGATTCATAATCCTAACTTATTGCCTTCCCTGCCTGCTTTAAACCCATGTATTTTCCATTTTAGTATAGATTTTTACTATAAAGATGTATTAAAAATATCTTCACTTTTATTATTTACAGATATGCACAAGGTTCATGTTAAAATTGCAAAACATCACACTGTGCTGTAATCTTTGAAACTGCTTTTACAATAAGACTTGAAAACAATTAGGTTAAATTTGTCCTTAAATTTCAAAGGTTTGTCTTTCATTAAATTTAAATACATAAAAGTATTACTTATTAATCTAAAAAAAGTTAAGTCTTGTCCTTTGGGCATTCAAAAAACAAACACAAAAAAAATTGTTTATTTGTTGTTTTATTGTTTATATGTTTATTTATTATAAAATGTATTGTTTATTTATTTATTTATTTTTTAATGTCCAGAGGACCAGACTTAACTTTTTTAGATTTTTCTACCTGGATTATTGAGCATGCATCAGGATATTACTTGTTAAATAGTCAGATGGTCTGCGAACGCCTTGGGGTCCTCCTAGAAGAGTTGAATGTAGAGATCTGCACCTGCCCTGCTCTGTGCAGATGGTTAATGACTCTCAGGTGCTACGTATTGGGTTTAATTAGAGACTCTCCTTTATATACTGTGCTCTCCTGCATCTCAAGCAGGGGAACATTGGGTGTTAAGCTGCATCTTCACGGTCGTCTCCTAGTGCCTTGATATTCCATGTATTTCCTACGAATGTAAGTAGTATCGCTGCCCCGACAGCATTATATGTTATTGTTGCCTTTTTGTGATTGAAACGCCTTTTTTGTGACCTCGTTGGAGTCCTGCTTGCATTTGGGTCTCAACCACCCCCGATCGTGACAGAATGCTCCCCTCTAGGAGACCCAACAAGCAGCTCCACCTTTTTGAGTGTTTTTCAAATAACACAAAAAGGACTGTGCATCGAGAGAAAAGAGAGTGGGACAGGAGATCGCCTCGCTCTTACCTGGTACACTCCATGACGGTTTCCACGCCCTCGATGTTTCCTACTCCTGAGATGGCGAACATGGCTCCTGATTTACCACCATTGGAGGATCAAGTGACTCTTCCACACTTTCGTGGTATAATAATCCTTCTCCGTGCTACTCCTACAGACAGGGTCATTACCAGGAGGTACCTCTTTGATGAAATACTGAGAACCTGGATATGCTGTCCTCAGTTCTTCCATACGCCCGGTGACTGGGAGATCCTTGCCTATGCCCAGAGGAAGAAGGCTGAGATTGATCCTCCGGAGGTTCACGTGCACTCAGACAAGGTTGAACCCACTGAACCTCCTGCTCCGCCACCAGTGGCCTTCACTGCTGCAGCCCCTGTGGTCGCTTCCAGGTCTACCGCAGTCTCCATAGTTTTTAAAGCTTCTGCAGTCCCTGATGAGTCTACGCCCCCGGAGGGTCCCACGTCCTCGGTTGTTCCTCTGTCAGTGGCTACTCCTATGCCTCCGGTGACTCCTGTGCCAGCCGCCACTGCTGCCACTCCTGAGGTCACCGCGTCAGCCGCTGCTGCTCCTCTTCTGGTTCCTGCTTCCGCCGCTACTGCGCTTCTGAGGTCACCGCATCAGCTGCTGCTCCTCTTCTGGTTACTGCTTCCGCCGCTTCTGCCGCTTCTGAGGTTACCGCGTCAGCCGTTGCTGCCCCTCTTCTGGTTCCTGCCTCCGCCGCTGCTGCCGCTTCTGAGATCACTGCGTCAGCTGCTGCTGCTCCTCTTCTGGTTCCTGCTGCTGCCGCCCCTGTGGTCACCACGTCAGCCGCTGCCACTCCTCCTGTGGTTCCTTCGTCAGCCGCAGCTGCCGCTCCTCTGGTGGTCACCGCGTCAGCTGCCGCCGCTCCTTCTTTGGTCATCGAGTCTGCCGCTCCTGTGATTCCTACACCAAGAGCTGCAGTCTCAACATCATTTGCAGTCCCTTTGGCCTACACGTCTGCTACAGAACTCTGCCCTGGCGATGGACGGTTTCCAGGCTGCCCACCTGAACTTGACCTGTGGTCTGGATGGTCTCAGGGATGCCCACCTGAACTTGACCTGTGGTCTGGATGGTCTCAGGGATGCCCACCTGAACTTGACTTGTGGTCTGGATGGTCTCGGGGACGCCCACCTGAACTACTTTTGTGCATGTATTCAGGGCTGCTCCTAGGTTGTTTGTTTTGGTGCCATCCAACCTTTACACAAAGTTTGTTTTCTCAGTCATCCAGGTATATAACAACAAAAAAGGTTGAATCATGTCATCTGGACTTCGTTTTTTTTTTTTGTTAAAAAGAAACGTTTCGCCCCTCATCCAAGAGGCTTCGTCAGTCTGAGGCCTAGCCATCTGGTATTACCCAGAAGCCACCCTGACTCCAACCTTTAATTTTTTTTTCCCCACCACCCACCCAAGTTAGGTTTTTGTCTTGTGATGCTCTCATTTGTTTAGATTTACATATTTTTTTTTGTGTGTGTGTGCGTGTGTGTGTGTGTGGGGGGGAGGGTTATTGTGCGTCACGTGACTTCTCGAATTTGTTGCACCTGTGCATCTGTGTTAAATAAAAGGTGTCTGCTCCTTCAAACAATTTAGAGTGAGGAGAAACAACACAAAGCCAAACCGTGCTTCATGCGTCACGTTTAATGCTGTGCCAAAAGTGAACTCTGTTAACAGGTTATGGGTCCAGGGTGTTTGAACAGTTTGGAGATTAAAGAACAAAGAAGATGAACAGAAGAGAAAAAGAAGTGGCATCCAGCGGCTGGTCAAGACTTCTTTTTGATGGAGACGAGAAAAACTACAAATTTTGGGAAACAAAGTTTTTAGGACATCTTTGGGGCTCAAAGATACAATCTTGACAGACCTTACTGATGAAGAAAATGAAGACGCAAAGAAAAATACAGAAGCGTATGCAGAGCTCATTCAGTTTTTGGATGACAAGAGTTTATCACTTATCATGCATGACGCAGCAGACAATGGGCGTGCGGTGCTTAGAATCCTGCGTGAACATTACGCCGGCAAAGGGAAGCCCAGAGTGATCAACCTGTATACTGAGCTGACTTCATTGCCGAAATCACCAAGTGAGTCGGTAACGGAGTACATCATTAGAGCTGAGACTGCAATCACCACTTTAAGAAATGCAGCTGAGGATTTGAGTGATGGACTTCTGATAACCATGGCCCTGAAGGGTCTTCCAGTTATTTAAACCATTTGCTATTTATATCACTCAAAGCGAAGATGGTGATAAAATGACTTTTGCAGAGTTTAAGACAAAACTCAGAAGTTTTGAAGACATTGAAAATATGCGTGCGAGTGTATCTGATGACAATGTGATGAAAGCTAAGGTGCATTCTGGCACAAAATTCACACCTAGAAACACAAATGATCCAGGGGCTGGAAGTTCTGAGATTGTGTGCTTTAAATGTGGGATGAAAGGCCACATAAGCAGAACCTGCCAGCGGAAGCAGTGGTGCAGTCACTGTAAGAACAACACTCACAGCAACAGAACCTGCAGACAGAGAAAGCACCAGGACAACACACGCAAAGTGGCCAAAGAGACGGATGGCGACAGAGAGTATGCTTTCTGGGTGAGCGACGCGGACACGCGTATGGATGACATAAAGAGGAGAGGTCTGATGGTGGACACATGTGCAACGTCACACATCATCACCGATATTAGAAAGTTCCAATGGTTTGATGAACGTTTCCAGGCTGAGAGGCACTGCATGGAATTGGCGGATGGATCAAGGTGCCATGGGGTTGCTAAGCAACGAGGAAACGCGGAAATGTATTTGATCAACAGCAGAGCTCAACATCTTAAAACAGTGCTGAGGAATGCACTGTACATCCCTTCATATCCGCAGGACATCTTCTCAGTGAAAGTTGCCACATCCAGCGGAGCAACTGTGATCTTCAAGGAGGGAAAGAACGTTCTTCCCAGAGACGGTACCAAATTCCCCATCCATGTATGTAACAAACTCTATTACTTACACATGATGGACAATGAATGTGGTGATCAGTGTAAGAAATGTTATGACGTACAAAGTTGGCATGAAATCCTTGGACATTGCAATTACAGAGACGTGCTGAAACTATAAAATGTTGTTCGTGGCATGGAAATTAAAGGGAAAGGTGAACCTATGCCATATTGTGAAGTCTGTACAAAGGGAAAATTTGTTCAAACTAGGAACAGGGAACCAAATGCAAGAGCAAGAGCACCATTAGCAATGGTCCACACAGATTTAGCAGGACCTGTTGACCCAATGTCTAAAGATGGTCATATATATGCATTATCTTTTACAGATGACTATTCTAGTGCAGTTTTTGTATATTTTTTGAAAAATAAGAGCGACACAGTACAAGCTACTGAAAAGTTTATTGCTGACATGGCTCCACATGAAAAGATTAAATGTATGAGGTCAGACAATGGCACAGAATTTACAGGGAAAGAGTACCAGGCATTACTGAGTAGAAATGGTATCAAGAAAAATATCAAAGCTGGATTGTTAAAAAAAAAATGAAGTAGCTTAGTGTGTTTTGCATTAGAGTTAGAAAAATTAGGCAGAGTTATTCATTTTGTTCTGTTACTTGAAGATTATTATTATTGAACAAATTGTTTGAAAAAAGGGGCAGATATAATAAGATTTTTTCTTCTTTCTGCTGCCTTTCATTTTAAAATTCTTGTATTTTTTTTTAAGTTTGTGGAATTGTTTTGTTTTGTTTTGTTAAAATGAATAACCTTTATACCATACCATACCATACCAAATTAAACTGGAGAACCTTATTTGACATGGCTAGATGTATGCTATTGGATGGTGGGTTACCAAAAATGTTATGGCCATATGCAGTTCAGACAGCTGCTGTAGTGTGAAACAGATGTTTTAATAACCGCACAAAGGAAACACCCTACTTCATGTTGACAGGCAGACAGCCTAACATTTCTAGGATGCAAAAGTTTGGATGTGTTTGTTACATTTACAAACAGGTGAAGGGAAAGATGGATTCAAGGTGTGAAAAAGGCATTTTCATAGGGTATGACAAGAATAATCCAGCCTATATGGTCTATTATCCAAACAGCATGAAAATACAAAAGCACAGGCTCGTGGAATTCGTATGCAAAGGGAAAAGTGAAACAGATGTAACTTTAGATGATGATGATCTGATTAGAGTTACTCCCAGAGCAACCAAAATTCCAGATGTTAAACCAGAAAATGTTCCTGATCATGAACCGGGCACAGACGACCCAGTGGCAAGTACCAGTCACACAATAAAACATGAGGAACCTGAGAGACGATACCCTATCAGAGAGAAAAATAAACCAGGTTATCTAAATGACTATGTTTGTGGGTTTGATGATGATGAGGATATAGCCAGCATTGATTATTGTTACAGGCTGATTAGTGGTGTGCCCCAAACCTACAAAGAAGCTGTAACATCAGTGAATGTAAAAAGTGGGTTACAGCGATGGATGAGGAAATGCAATCATTAAAAGAGTATTTTACTTTCACCCTGACCAACTTACCTCAGGGCAAAAAGCTGTAGTGGGGGGAAAATGGGTGTATGCAATCAAAAAGAACAGTGATAGATCAGACAAATATAAGGCTAGATATGTTGCCAAAGGGTTCAGTCAAAAGAAAGAAAAGAAAGGAAAGGTGTAAACTGTGATGAGACCTTTTCACCAGCTGCTAGCATGACAAGCATCAGAGTATTAATGCAAAAGGTGGCACAAGAGAACGTGGTTGTTCACCAGATGGATGTGAAGACAGCGTATCTACATGCTCCAATTGAGTGTGAACTCTATATTAGCCAACCAGAAGGTTATGAGGAAGAATCTCAGAAAAATGAAAGACTTGTGTATAAACTTCAAAAATCCCTCTATGGACTTAAACAGTCCGGCAGAAACTGGAACAAAATGTTGCATGACTACTTATGTGAAATCAAGTTTGTTCAAAACCCTGGTGATTATTGTGTTTACACAAAGATTACTGATACTGGAACGGTGTTTATTATCATTTGGATAGACGATTTGATTATTGCTGCCAGTGATGTGAATACCCTTGGAGATGTGAAAGAGAAGCTTGCATCAAAATTTAGGATGAAGGATTTAGGACAGTTGACACATTTTCTTGGTATTGACTTTGAGCAAGATGATGACAGTATTAAAATGTCACAGTCAAAGTATGTGGGAAAAATACAAGAAAAGTTTGAAATGCAAAACTGTAAACTGAGAAGTACACCCTGTGAGCAGAAACTTAACTATACTGATAATGCTGAAGTAATGAGTGATGTCAGAAAATACAGGGAGGCAGTAGGAAGCCTAATCTATTTGTCAACATGTACAAGGCCAGATTTAAGCTTTGTAGTAAGTAAACTGACACAGTACTTTGCAAACCCTACAATAGAACAACGGAGTACTGTAAAGCATGTGTTCAGATATCTAAAAGGCACACAAGATGAAGAACTGTGTTTTAAAAGGGGTGCCAATGAGAACCTGATAGATGCATACAGTGATGCCTATTGGGCAGCTGATGTATCAGATCGACAAAGTACTACAGGGTCCATTAGTCTCATGGAAAACCAAAAGCCAGTCTACTGTAGCACTATCTACATGTGAGGTGGAGTACATGGCACTAGCTGCTACTGTACAGGAATGCTTATTCTTAAGACAACTGTTATTCAACATGGATGGTCTGGATTATTTGGCTAAGATCTATGAGGACAATCAGGGTACCATATTCTTAGCCAAAAATCCTGTACACAAGCAAATATCATTTCATCAGATCAGTTGTAAATGAAGGAAAGTTATTCTGGAGTACTGTCCACCTAATGATATGGTTGCAGATGTACTAACCAAACCAGCAACAAAGATGAAGTTGAAAAAGTATGAAATGTTTATGTTTGGTGTATGAAGAATGTATTTAGGTTGAAACATTAATAGAGTCTGAGGGAGTTACCCAAATGTGAGCAAATGGGGGTGTTGACATTTTGAATGTTTTTGTCTTGCGATGCTCTCATTTGTTTAGATTTACTTTTTTTTATGGGGGGGGGGGGTATTGTGCATCATGTGACTTCCCTAATTTGTTGCACCTGTGTTAAATAAAAGGTGTGTGCCCCTTCAAACAATTCAGAGTGAGGAGGAACAACACGAAACCAAACCATGTTTCATGCGTCACGTTTAACGCTGTGCCAAAAGAGAACTCTGTTAACAACTGTCCTTTCTGAATTTTGACTGTTTTCGTCTCACTTCATCCTAGAACAAAACATTATAACATAATAACAGTTGAGCAGATTCTAGTAATATTTTCTTAGGATTCATTAAAGATCAAATGTGATTGGAAATTCTTCTCAACTTCCAGTATGAATTTAAACAAACACTTTATGCACTTAACATTGTAAAATTTGTTTAGGAAATTTAATGTTCAAGGACACCACTTAAGAAAAAAATGTTTAATAGGAAAAGTAAGAAGTGAGAAATGTAGAAAAATAAAAAATACTGCGTCCAACTAATGATTGTGTATCTGTGTGTCCCTTGTCTCACGGGCTTCATCCAGAAGAAGACACAAGTGTTGTTCCTGCTGTGTCCGCTTCAGTTCTTCATGTTCATTCAGTGATGAAATAAGACTTTTCTTTACTGGACTCTTTTCTCTTTCTCTTCACTAGAAACAAGAAAAAGTGGTTAATTCAAGCTACATACTGTTTTTGAATAAATGCAGAAAACAAAGAAAGGTGCAGCTAACAGCTATAATAGATATATTAATAATAATGAACTGATAAAATAAGAAAATTAAAAATAAATGGATTTAAAAATAATGAAAATAATATAATAATAACAATGGATATATGAATCAGAAAGTATTATACAGACACAGATATTCTTTATTGTCATTCGCACCTCATGTGGTACATGTGGTGGATCAAAATTATGTTCACAGGGTCCCAGTTACATCCAACAATAAAATGTAAAAGAAAAACAGTAATAAGATCTAAGATATGAACTAAGAAAAACATCAACTAAAAATATGCTAAGCACTAATAGCATAAAAAACAATAAACACAATAAAAACAATACGCCGAACAGCAGCACGGACATGAGTCTGTGTAAACAGACGAGCACAAATGAACACAGCAACATGAAACTGATCAACAGCAACATGAAACTGATCAGCAGCAACATGAAACTGATCAGCAGCAACATAAAACTGATCAGCAACAACATAAAACTGATCAGCAGCAACATGATTATCCTGGTTATATACTGTATTCATAAGGCTGGACAAACTCAAGTTCATGTTGCTGTTTGATGTATTGTTTTGATTGTTTACTGCTATTAGTGCTTAGTGTTTTATTAGTAGATGTTTTTTAGTTGATATTTTTCTTAATTCATATCTTAGATCTTATTACTGTTTTTCTTTTACATTTTGTTGTCTGTAACTGGGACCCTGTGTACATAATTTCATCCCAATTCAGTATTTATGCAACATTTTATTTTTTTACTTTAAAAATAAAATAAAATCAAGTCCTTATCAGCACAAATAAAGTGATGTGGAACATGTTGCATCTGTTCTTACCAAGCACAGAAGCTGCAGCGTTGTGCTGCTCTGTGAGGTGCAGCTGGGCTGCGAGCCTGCGATGGAGACCTGTCAGGTGCAGACTCCGCTGATGGAGCAGGGGCAGAGCTGGGAGGCTTAGAGGGTTGAATGTTGAGTTTAGAGATGGAACGTCACACGCTGAAATACGTTCTGGATAAAATACAGTGAGAAACGGGACCGGAAAACAGTTAGCGTTTATGCAAATTAGCTTAGCATCGTAGCACTGATGTTATCCTATTATGGCGTCAGCCTCTTTTGTTAGTTAAAAATATGTTCAGAACCGATGGGATGAGTAACTTAAAATATGTTTAAAGTTAGAAAACACTCACCATCTTCTATAAATGATTCAAGTTGAGCAGTGTCCGTGTCCAAACCACCCTCCAATCGCTCCATCTAGCTCGCTTGGACTTTTTTCGTCAGCCACCAAGCACAACAACACCTGCACTTCTGCATTTGACCACAGCTTTGATATTATTGTTTTTTAATATCTTCAAAATACTAAAAGATACGCTCCTCAAGTTATCGCTAATGGCAGGCGGTAGAGAAAAATGGCGAATCGGGTTGTTTTGGAAAGACTCCACAGACTCCGCCCCCTGACCAATCAGTGACTGACAGTGTTTCTGACGTCACAGCTCATCTCGCTTTGGACCCCTTGAGAAGCAGGGCCAGAATACTGGGGCTAGGCAGGTCCCAAGTACTATGGAAAAGACCTCAAACACGGGCTGAGCCGGAAATATTTGACTGGCACCGTGACCATGGAAAAGGGGCATAAGTTAATTTTAGGAAAAAAAATAACTAGCCAATATGAAAATATAATAACCACTCCTTCTTACCAATAGCCTAGCATGACTGCAGACACATTCAACTTACTTCACATATGGGGAGCAATATTATAGGCAGAAACATGGGTGTGCTATGGGGTCTCCAATTTATCCTATTGTTGCCAACCTGTACACGGAGGAGGTAGAAAAGAAAGCCTTGACATCCTTTTCAGGGACACCACCAAATCATTGGTTCAGGTATGTTGATGACACCTGGGTTAAAATTAAATCTCAGGAAGTCCAACATTTTACTGACCACATCAACTCTGTGAATAAATACATCAAGTTCACACAAGAAGATGTAAAAAAAATAACTGGTTGGCTTTCTTGGACTGTGAGGTCTCAGTATCTGATAGAGGACATTTGCAAACAGAGGTTTACTGCAAACCCACCCACACAGACCAGTATTTGCAGTTTGACTCCCATCACCCTTTGGAACCCAAGTTAGGAGTCATCAGGACTCTGTACCACAGAGCAGACAGTGTTCCCACTAACTCAGGAGCCAGGCAGAAGGAGAAATCCCACACAAGACAGGCTCTAGAGCAATGTGGATATCCTAACTGGGCCTTCCTGAAAGCAGAGAAGAAACCCAAACAGGACTCCAGTCAGCCATCAGGTGAAAAGGAGGAACCCAGACCCAGACCCAGACCAGTGGTCAGTCCATATTTCGAGGGAGTATCAGAGTAACTGAGACATTTATTTTCTAAACGCAATGTCCAAGTGGCTTTTAAACCCCAAAATACATTACGGCAAAGACTGGTTCATCCCAAAGATCCAGTCCCCGAATATAAACAGAATAATATTGTGTATGCTTTTCAGTGTCAGGAGGGTGATCAGTGTTACATCGGGGAAACTAAACAGCCACTAACCAAAAGGATGGACCAGCACAGAAGAGCAACACCATCAGGCCAGGACTCTGCGGTCTACACTCATCTCCAGGCCAGTGGTCACTCTTTCAGGGATGAAGATGTTCACATCATGGATAGAGAGGAACGATGGTTTGAGAGAGGAGTAAAGGAGGCCATCTTTGTGAAAATAAATCGTCCGTCATTAAACAGGGGTGGAGGCCTCCGAGTTCAACTGTCCCCTTCTTACAATGTTGTTATTGCTAGTATCACTCAATCCCCTGTGAATAGTAAACAGCCATCAGTGTGCTAATGATCCATTGATAGGCTGATGGTCCTTCTTGACCATGTGATCAGCTGGTTTTTGTTCTCAGCAGCAAACTGGTTGATCCACTCTGAGAAGGTGCTATTTAAGAGACTGAGCTGAATACAGCACCTCAGACTGAGGAAGTCTCTCGGATGAAAGATGAAACAAGGGACTACTGTACTCCTGTTTTCCCTTCTCAATGTTTTCTGCCACACGTTTGTTTCTCTTTTCACTCCCCATATGTTCCT
The DNA here is from genome assembly GCF_014905685.2 of Nematolebias whitei. Taxonomy (NCBI): domain Eukaryota; kingdom Metazoa; phylum Chordata; class Actinopteri; order Cyprinodontiformes; family Rivulidae; genus Nematolebias; species Nematolebias whitei. The sequence goes on along the minus strand of NC_056510.1, from coordinate 43,459,415 downwards.
ATTTTTGTAATCAGTTCCTTTGCTTTTTCTTCTGTTCAATTCTCTTGTGTTGCAGAAGCAGTAGACAAGTATTATATTTTCTGTGTTTTGAACTAGTTTCCTGAGGCCATTGTAATTCCCTCCCAATTCCTGCATTTTGCATTAAATAAACAAGTTTTGTGTACTCACTGTTGGGGATTTCATTCTTGGATTCATCCTCATGTCCCTGAGAAAGTGACAGTGTAAGGATGTTACTTTTCTGTGGCCCGGTGTGTCTGTTTCCCTCGTGCTCCCTCATTAGTTTCCATTGTTGCCACCTGTGTCTCGTCCCAGCTGTTTGTTATCATGTCTCGTCTTCTCCCAGTATTTAAGCAGTCCTATTCTGTCTTGTCCTTTGTCGGGTCGTTCTTCGTTGGGTACGCTTCCTTGGGTCTCCTGAGTCTCTCTTTGTCTTCCTGGTCCCTCGAGTTCCCCGTGTCTCCTGAGTTCCCCGTGCCTCCTTCCTTGTTTATGTAAGTTTTGCTGCCCCGTCAGCTTGTTTATTTTGTACTTTTCATTTACCATTAAAAACCTATTTTTGTATTTCTGCCGAGTTGAGTCCCTGTTCTGCACTCTGGGTTTGCTCCGACCACAAATCCTAACAGACAGAAACAAGCAACCCCAAAGTACCTAAATGTTATCAAAATGGCAACAGCACAAGAACATCTGCATGGTGGAGACTTATTCTTACTCTTCAAAGAATAGGAGCCTAGAACTGGGTCCTTTCAGACAAGCTTGAATGTAATGCCCCATTTGCACTGCTCCTAATCAGCCCCAACTCTGCTCAGCCTTGCTCAGCTCAGCCTGAATCTGCACCTGAATTTTTGGACCAATTCTGGAGGCGTGTCCAGAATCCAAGTCCTGCTAATGAGAGTTCTGCGATGAGATAAACTCAAAGCAGTCTGCTCCTCAGATAAATAATGTTAAATTGTTATTTTTATATATGAATTTTTCTGGTAACAACAGAGGCCCAGCTGCTTGTTGGGAGGGGCCTGAGGCGTGGTGGTGGAGCTCGCGGTGGAGTGGAGCGAGGCCCGTGGCAGAGAGAGGGGAGCAGCTGAGGCGGAGGAGACAGAGGGGGAGAGCGGCTGGCCGGTGAGCTAACCCGAGATCTGGCCGGGGCTGAGGCTGGTGGCAGATGACAGACTGCAGCTGGTTTGGTGAGCTGAGTGGGGAGTTGGCCGGGGGATGGCTGGCAATGGAGGAGAGCGGCTAGCTGGTGAGATAACCCAGAGCTGGGATTGCTAACATAAGGCCCAGGAGAAACTACCACCAGGCCCATTTGGGTGAGCCATGCTGAGACGCGTCGGGCCAGGAAAAAGGTTAGACTTAATGGAAAATAACTCAGACATCATGGAGGAGATAAAAAAAAATCTCTAAACTTTATGAGTGCAGAACTGTCAAGGTTAGCTTCCCAGCAAGAACTTCTGATCGGTTTGATCGAGAAAGTGAGGCTGCTGAAAGTTGCACTAAGTGATAGAGACAAGAAGATAGCTGAACTAGAGAAAAAAGTGGATGATTTGGAACAATATACACGAAGAGATCAGAATCAGAAGAATCAGAATCAGAATAAACTTTATTGGCATTGCACTGAGATATAACATGAATATGTACGTACAGTCATCCGAAGATGGGCTGAGTGCACGAAGCTGCGGCTATAAATAATTAGCGCGGCCCTCTTATTCTTAGTCAGAATAATAATTTGCTTAGATGAGAAAAGGAAAGAAAACTTGAGGAGAGACGGTATTAAAAAAAGATCTCTCACGCCGTGTCCTAGACAGGACACGATTTGAGGCATCAAAAAACCTACCACAGCAAAGTTACATAAACAGACGTTATACATTTACATATAGGCTGGTGAAGACATTGAATTTTTAAGGGAAAGTCGTAGCATAGTCCAGAGTCCCCCCTCAGCCATTGTCCAGATAAGAGGTGACGTTCATCTTCAGCTCAGTTGAGGTTCTGTCACATGTCCACGGCCTTGGGGAAGGGAGGGGTGAGGAAACAGTCAAAGCATCTTTGTTGTTTTCTGAACATTCCAGGAGGAGTTGACATAAGTCCGGCATCAAGGCCACAGTTTGTGTCAGGCAGAACTCATGAATTGTTGTTTCTGCCTTTTTAAAAGTCTCGCTGGTACATATCCTCTGATGGAAACTCCAAAACAGCTGAATTGATCCTTTACTCCACAAGTCGAGCTCACAGCTTCTCCAGATTATTCCCACCATTCACCAGTGCTGCCAGGAAGATCACAGTCCTGATAACAGCTGCTCCAGCTCCCTGCAGCAGCTTCCCACATTCAGTCTGAGCACTGTCGAGCTTTAACACATCCACACAAATTGGTAGACAATCCAAGATTTCACCAACCAAACAGCAAAATAACCAGTTGTCACCATGAATCCAATTGTTTCCGTCGAGGTAAGAGGGTCCTCCTTACCCTGACTCCTGTCGGGAGAAGTTGATTGCTTTTGTTGAGAGACCAGCTGACCCTTCCAATTAAGAGGTATGCAGAAAAAAAGAGGCTTTTTAAGGGTTCACAGGACAAAAGAGCGCAGCAGGGAAGCAGGTGTGTGGGGGTGGGGGGACACGTCTGGTTCCACCGGACAATAGAAGGAAATAAAAAAAGGTTTATTAATTACTGGACTTGAAGTAAAACACTGAACCTATGCTCGAGCTGTAGCAAGTGGAAACACCAGAGAAGATGCTCCTCAAGAAGAACTGCTTGCTCTGGAACAACAGGTAGTGACTTTTTTAAAGAAAAAAAAGACATTGACATCAAACCTGAGGACATTTCGACTTGTCACACCTTGCCTACTAAATCAGAAAAAAATAAACCATCTATTGTTGTTAAGTTCATCAGTAGGAAAGCATGAAATAATCTGGTGGTGCAAGCAAAAAAATTGAAGGGAACAAATGTCTATATAAATGAACATCTAACAAAAAAAAAATGGAAACGTTGCCCATGAGGCAAGGTTGTTGAAAAAAAAGAAAATAATTGTAGCAACTTGGACAAGAAATGGAAACATTTGGATTAGAGCTAAGGAAGGGTCACAGGCTAAATTAATAAAAGAACTGAAGGATTTAGAAAGATTTAGATGAGTTCAGGAGGGGACAGATTACAAAATAAAAAAAATAAAACTGAAACAACTTGGTACATAAATTAATAAAATGGATACAAATGGATACAAACACTAAAATATGAATACATATGAAGACTCGGAATTTAAAATATATGATGTAGCAAACCTGCTTTATTTATTTTTCCTGTAATTAAAGACTGAATATTATAATGAAGAGTGATTTAATAATATTAAAATGTCAAAAGATGATCTTTCTATTATTCATATTAACAGTGGAAGTATAAATGCAAATTTATCTACAATAACAGATTATTTAAAACAGTTAAATAGAACCTTTAGTATAATAGCAGTTTCAGAAACATGGCTTAATGATGAAAGTATAAATAATGTTAACATTGAGGGGTACAAACTTTATCATATGAACAGAAACAATAAACGAGGTGGTGGAGTAGCTCTACTTATTAATAAGGAAATACAATGTAAAATAATTAATAAAATCTCAGTAATTGTAGATAATATTATGGAAATAATTACAATTGAAATATTAAATAATATTTCTAAAAACATAATGATAAGTTGTGTATATCGATCACCTGATTCAAATATAGAGATATTCACCGATCAAATCATGGAGCTACTGGAAAGGAGTTCAGCAGACTGCTGGGAGGAGTGGCCATCGATCTGGGAGGAGTTCTGCCCGGCATTCAGGCGTCCTACAGCCCGGGGGAACTGAGTGGCCAGCCGAGTCTGGGTGGACGGATTGGACAGCATTTACAGCCAGTTTCTTAGGATCCGCTGTGGGATGGACCTTTACAAGAGATCCTTCCTGTCTACAGCCATCAGCATCTATAACATCCCTTTATGAAATGCGGATCACGAGTTACCATCCATCCATCCATCCATCCATTTTTTTCTGCTTATCCGGGGTCGGGTCGCGGGGGTAGCAGCCTAAGTAGGGAGGCCCAGACTTCCCTCTCCCCAGCCACTTGGGCCAGCTCTTCCGGGGGAATCCCGAGGTGTTCCCAGGCCAGCCGAGAAACATAGTCCCTCCAGCGTGTCCTGGGTCTTCCTCTGGGCCTCCTTCCGGTGGGGCGTGTCCGGAACACCTCACCAGGGAGGCGTCCAGAAGGCATCCTAAACAGATGCCCAAGCCACCTCAACTGGCTCCTCTCGACGTGGAGAAGCAGCGGCTCTACTCCGAGTCCCTCCCGGATGATCGAGCTTCTCACCCTGTCTCTAAGGGAGAGCCCAGACACACTGCGGAGAAAACTCATTTCGGCCGCTTGTATCCGAGATCTCATTCTTTCGGTCACAACCCAAAGCTCGTGACCATAGATGAGGGTGGGAACGTAGATCGATCAGTAAATTGAGAGCTTCGCCTTTTGACTCAGCTCTCTCTTCACCATGACAGACCTGTACAGCGCCCGCTTCCCTGCAGACGCTGCACCTATCCGCCTATCGATCTCACGCTCCATTTTTCCCTCATTCGTGAACAAGACCCCAAGATACTTGAACTCCTCCACTTGGGGTAGGACCTCCTCCCTGACCCAGAGAGGGCACTCTACCCTTTTCCAGCTCAAGACCATGGCCTCGGATTTGGAGGAACTGATCTTCATCCCGGCCGCATCGCATTCGGCTGCGAACCGCTCCAGCGAAAACTGTAGATCATGATCTGATGAAGCCAATAAGACCACATCATCTGCAAAAAGCAGAGACGCAATCCTAAGGCCACCAAAACGGATCCCCTCAACACCTTGGCTGCGCATAGAAATTCTGTCCATAAAAGTTATGAACATAATCTGTGACAAAGGGCAACCTTGGCGGAGTCCAACTCTCACCGGGAACAAGCCCGACTTACTGCCGGCGATGCGGACCAGGCTCTGACACCAGTCATACAGGGACCTAACAGCCCGTATCAAAGGGCCCGGTACCCCATACTCCCAGAGTACCCCCCACAGGGCCCCCCACAGGGCCCCCCGAGGGACGCGGTCTAATGCCTTCTCCAAGTCCACAAAGCACATGTAGACTGGTTGGGCAAACTCCCACGCACCCTCCAGGACCCTGCTGAGAGTGTAGAGCTGGTCCAGTGTTCCACGGCCAGGACGAAAACTGCACTGTTCCTCCTGAATCCGAGGTTCGACTATCCGACGGACCCTCCTCTCCAGAACCCCCGAGTTACAACAACAAATAATTTCCCTTTGGGATTAATAAAGTGTTTTTGAATATGAATTCAATTTGAATTGAGTTCTAACAAAACATTTTTTGTGTGTAGAGACTTCAATATTGAACTGGGAAATAAAACAGACTCAAATAATATTTGTACATATGTACAGTTGAAATCTTAATCCATTCATATCAAAACCTACAAGAATTACTATCCATACTGCTACAATAATTGATAATATTTTTACCAATATAACAAATAAAGAGATAATGAGTGGTATTTTGATTACTGATTTAAGTGATCACTTACCAGTTTTCACAATTTATAAAAATGCTCAATGCAATATAAAAGTAGATACAATTAAGAAAAAAATAATAAACACATCACAAAAAGCACTGGAAAAATCAAAAAACGATTTAAGAAAACAAAACTGGAAGGATGTGTATGTTGATGATGTAAAAAGAGCATAAGATGTATTAATGAATAATTTAGGAGCTCTGTATGAAAATAATTGTGTGCAAAAAAATTACACAAAGAAAGATGTTGTTGACCAACCATGGATGACCAAAGTGTAGAGAAATGCTTGTAAAAAAAAAAAAAGAACTACTTGTACTCATGCTTCCTGAAATTAAGAACAAAAGAAGCGGAAGAGAGATACAAGAAGTATAAAAATAAGTTGGTATGGATTATAAGAAAGCATAAGAAGGAATATTACAGTGATTTATTAGACTAAAGTAATGGTAATATGAGGGCAACATGGCTAATAATGAATAGTGTCCTGAAAAATTATGAAGTAAAATCAGGTATTCCACAGAATTTTGTAAAGGAAGGTAAAGAACTCCATGATCAGAATGAAATTGTAAATGGATTTAACCATTATTTTGTGAATGTTGGTCCAAGTCTCGCAACTAAAATACTAAAAGTAGATAAAAATGTGAATCATACAGTCACGGGTTGTTCCAACAGTATTTTTCTTGATGGAACTAACAAAGAAGAAATAATGATTACTGTAAAAAAAAAAAAAAATCTTGCAGACAAAAGACCAAAAGATTGGGTGGACATGGATATGATGTTTGTAAAGAATATAATGAATTATGTGCTGGTGAATATTCTCAGTCATCCAGGACATGATGAATTCAAAAAGCGTTCAATACAAAAACAACTGGACTTTATTTGTAACAGAATATGTTTTGCTCCTCATCCGAGGAGCTGTTTCTGATTTGTTTGACTCCCACCATCCACTGGAACACAAACTCTCTGTCATCAGAATTTTACAACATCGGGCTGAACGCGTCCCCACAAAGACAGGAGATAAGGAAAAGGAACAGAAACACATTCAAGAAGCTCTCCAATTATGTGGATATCCTAACTGGGCTTTTGTCAAGTTAGCGAGGAAATCTACAAAACACACTAATAAACAGAAAAAGGAGAACAACAGACGGAAAAACATTGTCATCCTTATGTTGCTGGAGTATCAGAGAAATTCAGAAGGATCTTCAACAAACACAAGATCCCAGTGCATTTCAAACCCAGCAGGACTCTCAGACAGAGGCTGGTCCACCCTAAGGACAAAACACCCATACACAAACAGAGTGGTGTAGTGTATGTGGTCCAGTGCAGCGAGGACTGTCCAGACCTCTACATTGGAGAAACTAAACAGCCTCTTCACAAACACATGGCTCAACACAGGAGAACCACCTCCTCTGGACAAAATTCAGCTGTTCACCTCCACCTCACAGATAAGGAACACTCTTTTGAGGACCAAAATGTGCACATTTTGGACCGAGAACACAGATGGTTTGAGAGGGGGGTGAAGGAAGCAATTTATGTAAAAAGATAAAAGCCGTCTCTTAACAGAGGAGGAAGCCTCAGATTTCCACTTTCAAAAACATATAATGCAACTTTAAAACAGATCCCCAGCCGGTTTTCACACTTAATGGGAACAGAGGGGCCTCGTCTGTGAATTAGAGGAACAAAGACCTACTGTTAAGGTGTTTAGGTGTGAACTGCCAATCTACATATGTGTGTGTGTCTTATCTCCCTCAGCCTTATAACCTGAATCCCTTACTCACTGCTCTTTGAATTGAGAAAGCTCCTCGGATGAGGAGCGAAACGTCTTCTGTTGCAAATAAAGTCCAGTTGTTTTTGTATCGAACGCTTTTTGAATAATGAATTATGTTATTGAGCCATTTACATATATATGTAAACTGTTTATTGATAAACAGAATATATGAAGTATCAGCCAATATGGGTTTAGACCTAAAAATTCTACATCAATGGCTCTCATGGAATTAATAGAACAAATAACAACTGCTGTTGATAAAAAAAAAGTATAGTGTTAGTATTTATGTGGATTTAAAAAAAACATTTGATACTATTGACCACAGTATTCTTCTTGAAAAGCTAAAAAAATATGGTATTAGAGGGCCCAGCGTTACAGTGGGTGTCTAGTTATTTAGAAGAAAGGAATCAGTTTGTTCAAATAAATGATGTAAGATCTGAACTTTGTAACATCACATGTGGAATGCCTCAAGATTCTGTACTTGGACCCAAGTTATTTATTTTATATATAAATGACCTGGTAAATGTGTCAGGACTGTTTAGATGTGTTTTATTTGCAGATGATACTACATTTCTTTGTTCGGGTAAAGATATAGAACAAATGTTGGAGTTGGTACAGACAGAATTTATGAAAATAAAAAATTGGTTTCAACTAAACAAATTATTAAATTTTGATTAAAAAAATTACATGATATTCAGTAACAGTAAGAGAACTGGTCCACCATCCGGCGTCTCGGAGGGGGGAAAGCGGTATGTCACCAACACTATTTATAGTGGAGGTGGTGTGCTGCTGACCTCAACTCGGGATGTCGTGAGTCGGTGGGCAGAATACTTCGAAGACCTCCTCAATCCCACCAGCATGTCTTCCACTGAGGAAGCGGAGCCTGGGGGACTTTGGGTTGGGCTCTCCAATCTCTGATGCTGAGGTCACTGAGGTGGTTAAAAAGCTCCTCGGTGGCAGGGCCCCAGGGGTGGATGAGATTCGCCCCGAGTTCTTTAAGGCTCTAGATGTTGTGGGGTTGTTTTGGCTTATACGACTCTGCAATATTGAGTGGACATCGGGAGAAGTTCCCCTGGATTGGCAGACTGGGGTGGTGGTCCCCCTATTCAAAAAGGGGGACCGTAGAGTGTGTTCCAAATACAGGGGAATCACACTCTTAAGCCTCCCTGGTAAGGTCTATTCTTGGGTTCTGGAGAGGAGGGTCCATCGGACAGTCGAACTTTGGATTTAGGAGGAGCAGTGCGGTTTTCGTCATGGTCGTGGAACACTGCAACACTGTTGTAATGAGTGATACCTGTCTGGTATTATCCATAATTTAAACGGATTCTTTCATTTTTCTGGACTGAGTACTATCGTGCCTTGAATGATTAAATGTGGACGGAAACGTGTTTAAATTTCTGACTCACCAACAACAGTGAGCCGTTTAATTAAAAACGATTTAAAACACATCACACATTTACATTAATTGACAGATTGATTACAATTAACACAGCTTAATTAATGAGCTTTACAATGAGAAATCATACGGCCATGATATGTCACTTGCAGCTAATTACAACAGACATTTCTGAAAATATCTGGATTAATTACTGGCAGATAGAAGAGTTTTAAAGATGGGAAAATGAAGTTTAATTAATTACTCCAGAATGTAGTGAAATAGGTCGGTTAGCTTCATTTAGCTTCGGAGCTCCACTACATGTTATAATATCTGGACTAGTTCAAGTACCTGATATTATACTTAATTTAAACGGATTCTCTCTTTTTCGAGCTACTTGACAGATATGTGACAGAGATACTGTGTGGGAGATGGTTTAATCAGTGACGTGAGACGTTAATTTTCTTTGACCCATCAAAATGAATGTGGTCATTTATTAACAGAATCAAAATTTAACATCAAACATTGTACACGTGATTATTCTGATTGAACGCAATAACACAGCTTAATTAATGAGCTTTACAATGAGAAACCATACGGCCATGATTTCTCACTTGCAACTAAAATGCAACAGACATTTCTGAAAATATCCGGATGATTACTGGCAAGATAGAAGTTTAAAGATGGGAAAATGAAGGAGTTTAAATGGAGAGGCTCTACACCCTCAGCAGGGTCCTGGAGGATGCGTGGGAGTTTGCCCAACCAGTCTACATGTGCTTTGTGGACTTGGAGAAGACATTCGACCGCGCCCCTCAGGGAGCCCTGTGGGGGCTACTCCGGGAGTATGGGGTACCAGGCCCTTTGATATGGGATGTTAGGTCCCTGTATGACCGGTGTCAGAACCTGGTCCGCATTGCTGGCAGTAAGTTGAGCTCATTCCCAGTGAGAGTTGGACTCCGCCAAGGTTGTCCTTTGTCACCGATTTTGTTCATAACTTTTATGGACAGAATTTCTAGGTGCAACCAAGGTGTTGAGGGGATCCATTTTGGCGGTCTTAGGATCGCTTATCTGTTTTTTGCAGATAATGTGGTCCTATTGGCTTCATCAAGTCGTGATTTACAGCTTTCGCTGGAGCGGTTCGCAGCCGAGTGTGACGCGGCTGGGATGAAGATCAGTTCCTCCAAATCCGAGGCCATGGTCTTGAGGCAGAAAAGCGTAGAGTGCCCTCTCCGGGTCGGGGAGAAGGTCCTGCCCCAGGTGGAGGAGTTCAAGTATCTCGGGGTCTTGTTCACGAATGAGGGAAAATGGAGCATGAGATTGATAGGCGGATAGGTGCAGCGTATGCAGTGAAGCAGTCGCTGTACCAGTCTGTTGTGGTGAAGAGAGAGCTGAGTCAAAAAGCGAAGCTCTCAATTTACCGGTCGATCTACGTTCCTACCCTCATCTATGGTCATGAACTTTGGGTTGTGACCGAAAGAACGAGATCACGGATACAGGCGGCCAAAATGAGTTTTCTCCGCAGGGTGTCTGGGCTCTCCCTTAGAGATAGGGTGAGAAGCTCGGTCATCCGGGAGGGACTCAGAGTAGAGCCACTATTTCTCCAAATAGACAGGAGCCAGTTGAGGTGGCTCAGGCATCTGGTTAGGATGCATCCTGGACGCCTCCCTGGTGAGATGTTCCCGGACATGTCCCACCGAGAGTGGACCCAGAGGGATATCCAGGACACACTGGAGGGACTATGTTTCACAACTGGCCTGGAAACGCCTTGGGATTTCCCCGGAAAAGCTGGCCCTAGTGGCTCAGGAGAGGGAAGTCTGGGCCTCCCTACTTAAGCTGCTACCACCGCGACCCAACCCCGAATAAGTGGAAGAAAATGGATGGATGGATGGAATGATGGATGGATGGATGTATAAGGCTCACAAAAACATACTACCTTCAAATATCCAAGTAAATTTTGTTAAAAGGGAGAGTGGTTATTATCTTAAGGGGATAGAGATGTTTGTGAAGCCTTGGTTTCATACCAGTTTGAAGGAGCGGTCTACTATAATTCAGGGAATAAGATTGTAGAATGGTCTGAAGGATGATGTTAAGACTGTCAGATCTATGTACATATTCAAGAAAATGTTAAAAGTTAGTTTTCTGAAGGAGTATGGAAAAGTATAATGTGTATTTATTGACTGATGAAGCCTTCCGGACCAAAGGCGAAACCTTTCAGCACAAAAAAATAAAGAAACTGTCCAGATGACCTGACTGAAAAATGTTGGACTGTATACCTGGGTTATTGAGCATGGACTTTGTTGTTTTCAACCAGTTTGACAAGACTGTCAACAAGGAAGAGGGCCGGCAATGGAGGAGGGGCCGTACCAAAGAGACCATCTTATCGCAAGCAAAACTGGTTTGTTCCACTTTGGAGTAAGCTGTTGGGGGAAGAATCAGTTTTGTTATGTGTTTCCTTGACTGATGAAGCCTTCTGGATCAAAGGCGAAACGTTTCAGAACAAAAAAAGAAACTGTCCAGATGACCTGACTGAAAAATGTTGGAGTCTTGTGTTGTGTGTTTCCTTGACTGATGAAGCCTTCTGGATGGAAAGTGAAGCGTTTCAGCACACACAAAAAAGAAACTCCCCAGATGACCTGACTGAAAATTGTTGGATTGTATACCTGGATTATTGAGCATGGAATTTATTGTTTCCATTTGTTTGATGCATCATAACTGGTCTATGGGCTGCACTTTATCTGGTCCCTCTAAACGAGTAAACCTCTGCGCTGAAAACAACATTAGACAAGCTAAGCTCCTGAGTTAAATAAAATATATTCTGCTGTCCTTTGAGCACAAAACTAAAAAGGCAACCACTCCATAAGTTAAAAGGTAAAATAATTTAAAAAACTTTACTTAGAGTAAAATTTTATTGTTACTTTTAACTTGGGGTGATATTTACACTAAATATTTTTACGAAAGGAAACTCTTATCAGTGAATGTACTTTTACTTACTTAAATATATTATATTATTTTAATAGATAGATTCCAGTTTGTAAATGTAAATAATAAATCTTCTTCATACACCAACGTTAGTCATGGGGTTCCTCAGGGCTCAGTGCATGGGCCAATACTCTTTACTTTATATATGCTTCCATTAGGTAAAGTTATTAAACAGCATGGGATACATTTCCATTGTTATGCTGATGACACACAATTATATTTGTCCATTAAACCCAATGAATCCAATCAGCTACTTAGACTACAAGCATGTCTTAAAGACATAAAAACCTGGATGACTCTTAATTTTCTCCTGTTGAACACAGACAAAACTGAGGTTTTGGTTTTTGGACCTGAGCACCTTAGGGATGAATGTTTCAGTCTTTCTCCCTCCTTAGATGCATTAATCTGTCCTCCAGCTCTAATGTTAAAAATCTTGGTGTTATTTTTGATCAGGACATGTCTTTTATCCCCCACATTAAAAACGTTACTAGAACCTCCTTCTTCCACCTGCGTAATATCACTAACATTAGAAACATCTGATCTAAAGATGATGCAGAAAAACTGGTCCATGCATTTGTCACGTCTAGACTGGACTATTGCAATGGTTTATTATCTGGGTGTCCAAATACTTCTTTAAAACGTCTTCAGTTGATCCAAAATGCTGCTGCCAGAGTCTTAACTGGAGTTACTGGGAGAGATCATATTTCTCCAGTTTTGTCTTCTCTCCATTGGCTCCCTGTCAAGTCCAGAATAGAATTCAAAATCTTACTTCTAACCTACAAAGCTCTCAACAACCTGGCTCCATCTTATATTACAGATATTATTGTTCCATATTTTCCTAACAGGGTTTCCTGAGCTGTCCCTTAGTCATGCAGCTATAGGCTTAGACTGCTGGAGGACAAACTGACCACAATTTTCACTCTACTACTGTCTTTACTTACTCTACTCGACCTGTTTTGTATTTGTAATTATTTTTTCTATCCTTAACATCGTTTTTTTTTTTTTTTGTCTTTCAGATACACCTGGACCTATATCTGGACCTGGACCTGGACCTATACCTGGACCTGGACCTATACCTGGACCTACCATTCTGTGTTCGTCTCTCTCCTTCCTGTCCTCTCAACCAGCCGGTCAAAGCAAATGGTCTCTTGTCCTGAGCTGGTTCTGCTGGAGGTTTCTTCCTTTTAAAAGGGAGTTTTTCTTTCCACTGTTGCCACTGTGCTTGCTCAGGGAGCAGCCAAAAGACGAAAAAAAAGAAATCCTTCAACTTTGTCTATCAGTTTTTATTATTTATAGGTTGGATGAAAATGTTGACATGCCAACAGCTCTACATGGAATAGATAATGAAAGCCATAGAGAATGAAGAAATCCTATTTAAACACTTCGATTGATTCAGTTTTCTAGAGATGAACACACCACACACCAAACTAATGTGGTTATCTCTAAACTCAGTGCATGTTTGAATTGGCATACCGCTTTTAAAAGCATTTTTCTATATAAGGAAAGCTTTTCAAAATTTAATTGAAGACAGATTGCTTACATTCAATTCAAATGATTGGTCTGACAGTTTTCTCAAGATAAACACATCGCACCGCAAACTAATGTGGTTATCTGTAAACTGTGTGAAGTTTTAATATTGTGTGCTGTTTTAAAAACATTGTTTTTTGCATTCAAGGCTTTAATTTTTTTTGATTAATGAAATGAATGTAACACATTTTACTTTCGAGGGTCATGTGGAGTTGGAAAAATATAGATTTCTTTATTTTGTTATCATGCTCATAGTATATATTTTGATAATTTGCAGTAATTTTACCATTGTGTGTCTTATTGTGATTCATCAAAACCTCCATGAACCCATGTACATTTTCATTGCTGCTTTGTTAATTAACTCTATTCTTTTCAGCACAGGAGTCTATCCAAAACTACTGATTGACTTTTTATCTGAAAAACAGACCATCTCTTATCCAGCATGTCTATTCCAGATCTTTGTTTTTTACTCTCTGAGTGGATCTGAATTCTTATTGTTAGCAGCCATGGCCTTTGACAGATACGTGTCTATATGTAAACCTCTGCAATATCACACAATTATGAGAAAAACAACTGTGTGCATTTTCCTAGTCTTAGCATGGCTCATACCTTTTTGTCATATTGCTGTGCCAATCATAGGGAATGCAAATCAGAAACTCTGCAGTTTTACCTTGAAAGGAATTTTTTGCAACAACATAGTATACTATATTTTATGTGTAAGTTCAAGGGCACTGTTAACATTTGGCTTAGTTAATTTTTTAAATATTTGTTTTCTTCCTACGTTCTTTGTACTTTTCACATATACAGTCATTCTTATAAAATCTTATAGAAGCTGCAGAGAAGTCAGAAAAAAAGCTGCACAGACCTGTTTACCTCACCTGCTGGTTTTAATGAACTATTCTTGTTTACTTACTTTTGACACAATTATAGTTAGACTGGAATCAGATATTTCCAAGGTTGCACGTTTTGTAATAATGTTGCAAGTAATAACATACAATCCCCTTTGCAATCCAATAATATATGGACTAAAAATGAAAGAAATTTTTAAACACCTTAAAAAGTTGTTTGTCAAGGCAAAATAAAAGTCTTGTAATTTTTGTTTTTTGCCTGGTGTTTGTGATATTGATAATGTTTGTTGCAGAACGTGTCATACCATCTTTAATCTGAAAATGTTGAATTATTGTTCTAACAATGACAATTTTGACTCCCCCCCCCCAAAAAAAAAACAACAACTGTGGGTTTCTGTTATATTTTTCAAGCAAAAACATTTATCTCAGCAAAATAGTTTTTAAGCGTAATCATGTACAAAGTACATTTGAATTGACAACTCAAACAAAATTGTTTCTTATTATATAACATTCTGCTGCACAACCTTGAACAAACTCATCATGGTGGAAGCACAAAACAGATACATTTTCAGTGCAGACCTCTTGTTTTATCATTTGTTTTAATTTGTGTGCACTAAATCTTCAGATTTAATTTTGACAGTGTAGTGTTAGACTATAGAATGGATAATTTATGTATAATCACAATTCATAAATTATACAACAACGAAGCACCACCCTCACAAAAAAGGGACAACTATAAATCTATGATTTATAGAAGTATAAGTATCAATAAATCACCGTAAATACTGAATTCCTTCCTTCTGAGAATTCTGAAAATTCATACAGAACCTGAGCATAGGAGCTTGGTGGGCGATATGTAACAACAGTAACACTTTACAATAAGGTACACAAAATTTGCTTAACTGCTAGGGAACACCTAAGAAACAAATCAGGAGTTAGTGAGTAGATAATCAGTACTTACTGGGGAACACAGCCAAGCCTCATTAAAGGACTACTGGTTAGTTACCTTGTAAAGGAAGAGGAACTAATGAAGAACTAATGGGTAGTTTCCAAGGAAACCAAAGAGGAACGAATCAGGAGCTAATGGGTAGTTAAGCAGTACTTACTGCGGAACACACAGCCAAGCCTTATTGGGTGACTACTGGTCAATTGCCTTATAAATGAAGAGGAACTAATCAAGAAATAATGGGTAGTTACTAAGGAAACCAAAGAAGAACAAATCAGAAGCTAATGGGTAGTTAACCAGTATTTACTGGGGAACACACAGCCCAGCCTTATTAGGGGACTACTGGTCTGAATAAACCCTGCACCAGAGAGATCACAGCTCATAATTGTCAAAAACATGTTTCCTAGTGATTACTGTTAGTTTTACTGATTTTATTACCCATTAGCTCCTGATTTGTTCCTCTTAAGTTTCCTTGGTAACTACCCATTAGCTCTAGATTAGTTCCTCTTCATTTACAAGGTAACTAACAAGTAGTCCCTTAATAAGGCGTGGTTGTGTGTTCCCCAGTAAGTACTGGTTAACTAGTCATTAGCTCCTGATTAGTTTTTCTTTGGTTTCCATGTTAACTACTCATTAGTTCCTGATTAGTTCCTCTTCGTTTCACAGGTAACTAACCAGTAGTCCCCTAATAAGGCTGGGCTGTGTGTTCCCCAGTAAGTACTGGTTAACTACCTATTAGCTCCTCATTTGTTCCTGATTCATTCCTGAAGTGTTCTCTAGTAGTTAATCAAATTTTGTGTACCTTATTGTAAAGTGTTATCGTAACAACTAGTGAGAGTGGTCTTTCTGTTTTCCATTTTGGATGGGATAGACTTAGAGACAGCGACTCAAAAGTATTATAACTAATAATTGGTTTAGTATTAATTGTAGTGTTCTACATTATCAGGACGAGTCAGAGTGACTCATCCCATCCTGCCCTCAGAGACATGACTGTATGTTAAATAACACCCCCAAAAAACACTATTTGCTAATCGACTCTCTTTCCTAAGAAGCCAGACAAAGTGACTCCTCACAGGATCTACATTCAAAGAACCACGGAACTGTGTCAGACATCAGCACCTGTGGAATATATCAAAGGATGTTCTGATCCTTTCTGTAAACTTATCAGTCGTTTCCTGCCAGAGTGACATAAATTTTTTATACCCTCAGGACACAAGAGGAGTTGGTTACCATGGCAACACTCTGGTTACAGTATGGTATGGTAATTCACAAGGCCCCTGGAGAACAATAGTCTTAATAAATACTACAGTTAAAGAAACCAAATGTTACAAAAAGAAACCAAATGAATGTTTAACTTCTTTTCGTAATTTACATTATTATTTTTTTAATATAAAATTTATTCTTTTTAAGACAAAACAAAACAATTCCATAAACAATACAAAAATACAATCAAAAATAAAATTGAAAGGCAGCAGAAGAAAGAAAAAAAAATCTTATTATATCTGCCCCTTTTTTCCCAAAAATTACTTTGTAATTCAAACAGTAATAATCTTCAAGTAACAAAACAAAATAAATAACTCCTTCTTTAAGGACTATTTATATAATACACATTAAAGTACTTCAAATATTTGAAAAAAAAATTAAACGTTGATTGTTTTCTTAAAAGTACACATTGATTTGGCATTTTTAACATCACTCTCTAGAAAAAAGTCCACGCTCAATAATCCAGGTATACAATCCAATATTTTTCAGTCAGGTCATCTGGACAATTTCTTTTTTTGTGCTAAAACATTTCACCTTCAATCCCGAAGGCTTCAACAGTCAAGGAAACACAACACAAAACAGATTCTTCCCCCAAAGTTTTGTGTTGTGTATGTTCAACCAGTTTGACATGACTGTCAATAAGGAAGAGGGCCGGCAATGGATGAGGGGGAGTGCCAAAGGGACCATCTTAGCACCAACATAACTGGCTTGTTCCACTTTGGAATAAGCTGTTGCTCTAGCTGTTGCCCATTTGATTTGTGACATTTTATGGTTTGAGACTTTTCTGCACCATTCATATTATTGTCATTATTTTCAAATCTCAGACTATCTGGAGTTACTGAATTTTGTTAATACACCTCGATCTGCCATCACTGCAACTTTCCCTGTTTTTGGGTTCTGAATGATTGCGTCTTCATTAATGTTTCTCATGGTTCAATTATGGGGGCTAATTGTCACACTGTTAACTCCTGTAATTACACATCAGTCACGAAAAACTCAAGAAAATGTCTGATAATAATGTTGTTACTGTTGTCAGGGATTCAACCCAACCCTGGACCCCACATTATTTATAGGACACCAAATTACTTTAAAAATGTGTCAGGACTTCATTTTCTGCATGTAAACGCATGTAGCCTTCTGAGAAAACTTGATGCCTTGAAAATTCTGGTCAGTTCTTCTGGGGCAGATGTTATCTTCATCTCTGAAACCTGGCTCAACAAATCTGTACTGTATAGTGACCTGGCAATCAATGGATTTAACATCTACCGCTGTGATCGTAAAAAAAAAAGGGGGGGGGGGGGTGTAGTCGCTATTTACATCAGAGATTCTCTGGTTGCTAGTCATGTGTCTTGTAAAACAATTCCAAACCAATTTGATGCCTTAGCTGTAAACATCACTTTGAATGGAGGCCAGATATTATCTGTAGTCTGTTGTTATCGTCCACCTTCAGCAACACCTGAGGCTCTGTCCTCCCTGATGAAAATCTTTGGTAATTTAAAATTCAAAGAGATTTTGTTGGCAGGAGATTTCAACATTGACTGGGATGTCGACCCCCCTCTGTGATAAATTCAAGAAATGTTGCCTGTCACTCAATATAACCCAATTTATCGACTCTCCCACTAGACTTAACAAAAACCATCCTGAAAAGTCCTCCATCTTAGACCTGTTTCTAACTATTATGTCTCACAAATTCCCTGGTACAGGTGTATTTGACAAACATTTAGAGAGATCCTTGTGAAATAGTGGATCTCAGAGATATTAAACTTCCACCTTCTAAGCCCAGATTAATTCAAAAAAGGGATCTGAAATGTTTTTGTGAACAGTCATTCCTCTGGGATCTGTCTCACTTTGACTGGCATCGTATTCTATTAACTGACGATATGAACACCGCTTGGAACTATTTTCATAATAGTTTCATTTATTTTGTGAACAAACATGCTCTTTTTCGTCAGTTCAGAATAAAGGGACGAGACAGCCCCTGGTTTACTCCAGAGCTAGCTGACCTCCTGCACAGGAGAGACCATCTTTGGGCCGCAGCGAGAAAATCTGGTTCAGACACTGATTGGTTGAGTTTTCGACAGATGAGGAATAAATGCACAACTGCCATCAAAGCAGCTAAATACAACTATTTCTTATCTCAGACCTCCAAAAATCTAAATGACCCTAATAGATTCTAGAAAACCATCAAATCTCTTTAAGGCAGCTCCCAATCATCTGACCTCCCATCACAACTTCTCGCTAACTATTCCTGTGTCAAATAAGCACAAGATCCTGCCTGAACTGTCTCAACAAACATTTTGTTGCTTCTAGTTCTTTATTTGATACAGTTACTAATTGAAAATCAGCCACTTCACTTAATAACCAAACTTCTACAAATCAAATCCCTCCTACAAGTCAATCCTCAGTTAATCACAGCTTCTCTTTTTCTCCATTCTCAGTCAGTGAGGTCAATAAACTGTTAATAGATCTTGATCCTAAAAAATCTGCAGGTCCAGATGAACTTCTACCTTATTTCTTAAGACTGGCTGCTCATATCATCACAGTCCCTGTGACTCACATCTTCAATCTCTCCATAAGACAAAACTCCATCCCAGACACTTGGAAAACAGCCTTTGTTCTTCCTTTGCTGAAGGGAGGAGACCCCACCTCACTGAACAACTATAGGCCAATCTCTAAACTCTGCATTTTAGCCAAGGTTCTAGAAAAACTGATAAACTCTCAAATCAAAAATTACCTGGACTCATTTAACATCTTACCTCTCCATCAATCTGGTTTCAGGAAACAACACAGCACAACGACTGCTTCACTAAAGGTTCTTAATGACGTTGTTGAAGCACTGGATGCTAAGGATTACTGTGCTGCACTTTTCTTAGACCTGTCTAAAGCGTTTTATACTGTGGATCATAACATCTTGTGTCATAAGCTCAGAAATCGGTTTCTCAGACAACACCATTGGTTGGTTCTCTAACTATCTCTCAGATCGGAGCCAATGTGTTCAACATAATGGTACTTCCTCCAGTTATTTAACAGTCAACAATGGTGTAGCACAAGTCTCAGTCTTAGGACCCACCCTCTTTACAATCTACATATGTAATGTTGGTAAAAACATCCCTAATGCATCCATACATTTCTATGCTGATGACACAGTTGTTTATTGTCAAGCTA
Organism: Nematolebias whitei; assembly: GCF_014905685.2. NCBI lineage: Eukaryota > Metazoa > Chordata > Actinopteri > Cyprinodontiformes > Rivulidae > Nematolebias > Nematolebias whitei. Next base: position 43,439,991 of record NC_056510.1, on the reverse strand, counting down.
AAACAGTTGATAAGGCTTTCCAGCTTTTGAAATCTGCATTCAACATCATCCAGACAGATTTGTTCCACTTCAAACTTGTTCTAAATGCCGACAAAACCAAAGGGATGCTTTTTTCAAATAGGAAGTTGGTCCCAGCAGTTCTTACTCTGATTTCATCCTGAAATGGTGTCCAGATTGAGTTTGTTGATTCCTATAAATATTTGGGTATCTTGGTCGACTCACATCTCTCTTTTAAGCTCCATGTGGAAAACTTGGTAAAGAAACTGAAAGTTAAACTGTTTTTTTTTCAGAAACAGATCCTGTCTAACTTGGAATGTCAAGTCAAGTGAAGTCACTTTTATTTATATAGCACATTTAAAACAGTAACTGTTATCAAAGTGCTTACCAAAAAAGATCACAGCATCAAATATTAATAACAACGTATTACAGCAACATGAATAAAAGCATAAAAACAATTAAATATATCTATCCATCCATTTTCTTCCGCTTATCCGGGGTCGGGTCGCTGGGGGTAGCAGCCTAAGTAGGGAGGCCCAGACTTCCCTCTCCCCAGCCACTTGGGCCAGCTCTTCCGGGGGAATCCCGAGGCGTTCCCAGGCCAGCCGAGAAACATAGTCCCTCCAGCATGTCCTGGGTCTTCCTCTGGGCCTCCTTCCGGTGGGACGTGTCCAGAACACCTCACCAGGGAGGCGTCCAGAAGGCATCCTAAACAGATGCCCAAGCCACCTCAACTGGCTCCTCTCGACGTGGAGAAGCAGCAGCTCTACTCCGAGTCCCTCCCGGATGATCGAGCTTCTCACCCTGTCTCTAAGGGAGAGCCCAGACACCCTGCGGAGAAAACTCATTTCGGCCGCTTGTATCTGAGATCTCATTCTTTCGGTCACAACCCAAAGCTCGTGACCATAGATGAGGTGGGAACGTAGATCGATCGGTAAATTGAGAGCTTTGCCTTTTGACTCAGCTCTCTCTTCACCACGACAGACCTGTACAGCGCCCGCTTCACTGCAGACGCTGCACCTATCCGCCTATCGATCTCACGCTCCATTGTTCCCTCATTCGTGAACAACACCCCAAGATACTTGAACTCCTCCACTTGGGGTAGGACCTCCTCCCTGACCCGGAGAGGGCACTCTACCCTTTTCCAGCTCAAGACCATGGCCTCGGATTTGGAGGAACTGATCTTTATCCCGGCCGCATCGCATTCGGCTGCGAACCGCTCCAGCGAAAGCTGTAAATCACGATCTGATGAAGCCAATAAGACCACATCATCTGCAAAAAGCAGAGACGCAATCCTTAGGCCACCAAAACGGATCCCCTCAACACCTTGGCTGCGCCTAGAAATTCTGTCCATAAAATATCCTGATGCATGCTCAATAATCCAGGTAGAAAAATCTAAAAAAGTTAAATCTGGTCCTCTGGACATTCAAAAAA
>NC_056510.1:43419330-43428560 GCF_014905685.2 Nematolebias whitei | reverse complement strand
CCACATCAACTCTGTGGATAAATACATCAAGTTCACACGAGAAGATGAAAAAAATGGCAAGTTGGCTTTCTTGGACTGTGAGGTCTCAGTCTCTGATAGAGGACATTTGCAAACTGAAATGTACCGCAAACCCACCCACACAGACCAGTATTTGCAGTTTGACTCCCATCACCCTTTGGAGCACAAGTTAGGAGTCATCAGGACTCTGTATCACAGAGCAGACAGCGTCCCCACTAGCTCAGGAGCCAGGCAGAAGGAGAAATCCCACACAAGACAGGCTCTAGAGCAATGTAGATATCCTAACTGGGCCTTCCTAAAAGCAGAGAAGAAACCCAAACAGGACTCCAGTCAGCCAACAGGTGAAAAGGAGGAACCCAGAGCCAGACCAGTGGTCATTCCATATGTTGAGGGAGTATCAGAGAAACTGAGACGTTTATTTTCTAAACATAACGTCCCAGTGGCTTTTAAACCCCAAAATACATTACGGCAAAGACTGGTTCATCCCAAAGATCCAGTCCCCCGGCACAAACAGAGTAATGTTGTGTATGCTGTTCAGTGTCAGGAGGGCTGTGATCAGTCTTACATCAGGGAAACAAAACAGCCACTGGCCAAAAGGATGGCCCAGCACAGAAGATCAACATCATTGGGCCAGGACTCTGCGGTCTACACTCATCTCCAGGCCAACGGTCACTCTTTCAGGGATGAAGATGTGCACATCCTGGATAGAGAGGAATGATGGTTTGAGAGAGGAGTAAAGGAGGCCATCTTTGTGAAAAGAAACCGTCCATCGTTAAACAGGGGTGGAGGCCTCCGGGTTCAACTGTCCCCCTCTTACAATGCTGTGATTGCTAGTATTACTCAGCCCTCTGTGAATAGTACACAGCCATCAGTGTGCTAATGATCCATTGTTAGGCTGATGGTCCTTCTTGAGCATGTGATCAGCTGGTTTTGGTTGTCAGCAGCAAACTGGTTGATCCACTCTGAGAAGGTGCTATTTAAGAGACTGAGCTGAAAACAGCACCTCAGACTGAAGAAGTCTCTCGGATGAGAGACGAAACGTTTCTACATTTTTTGTTGTTTTGCTTTGTTTTGGGATTTTTTGAATGTCCAGAGGACCAGATTTACCTTTTTTAGATTTTTCTACCTGTATTATTGAGCATGCATCAGGAAATTTAAACCACAATATTTTTTATTGAACGCTTTTTTTAATTAAACCACGATAGTCAATACAGAGTCTAAGGGTTTTGTCTTTCTTGGAGACAAAGAAAAACCCTGCCCCCAGAGGAGAAGTGGAAGGGCGTATAATACCCAAGTCTAGAGACTCATTAATATATTTTGTCATACTCTCCCTCTCTGGCCCAGAGAGGTTGTAGAGCCGACTAGTGGGGAGAGGAGCACCCTGCAACAAGTCAATGGTGCAGTCATATGGTCTGTGAGGAGGAAGGGATAAAGCTTTTGTTTTACTAAAGACGGGCACGAGATCCTGATAAACAGAGGAAACGTTGGAAAGATCTAACTCCTCACTGGAGGGCTTAGGACTAGAATGAGTAGAGATGGCAGACCGGAGTGTAGTGAACTAGGCCTCCGACCTCAACCTGTCTCTGAAGACCTTCAGGGGTCAGGAACTACTATTTCATTGATTTGAATCCAGAAATACAAATTATCTCATCAAGAGACTATTTCATTGTATCCTGAATTAATCAATTGAAAGAACACTCTTCCTTTTTTCATTATCATTACTACTTTAGAATATCTTGATAATCAAAGTGTGTTTAGTTCATACCATTTCTAAATGTTGAAGTGAACCACTCATTTAAAATCAACTGTGAAACAGTATTAATGATTTTTAAACCTCAGCAGACTTAGAAATCAAGTTAAATGTCTATTTATAAAGTAATTGTGCATTTTGATCTTCTGTCTGAATGAGGAGTAGTGATGTCGGTCAGAAGTCAGGGATGTCGGTCAAAAGTCAGAAAGCAAGTTATGAGAACGAAGTGCCTTGTTTTTAAACCTAGCAGACAGTAAATATCTTCAACTGGCATCTGCGTTTGTCTCGCTTCACCATAACATTCCTCTGTCTGTGCTAACCGTTCATAAACATTCCTGCTGTCTTTTTGACTCCTAATAACCCTTTGACATCACTGAAACACCGCCCCTGCTGGTTGTTTCAACCAATCAGGAAGTACCAAGTGACCGGAAGTGAGGACTCTTTAAAAAGTCAACACTTCCTGGGACTATTCAGTCTTCTCTGTCTTCTGGAGTCTTCTGGTGGTCTTCCTGCAGTTTTCCTGAGTCTTTCTTGAGACTATGGAGTCTTCTACTTCTGAGTGGAATCTCTGACTAGAGTCTCACTGAGAGTTTCTGAGGAACTTTCAGATTTAATCAATATCTGATGGATTTGACCGTGAGACGAGGGTCCGTCCATCCCAGCGGAGTCACAGCGCCTCACTGTGAACTCACCCGGGCGTAACGCCCTACAACTTGGAAGGAAGCTTGTTCTGTTGAACGGAGTAAACCACACGACTTCTGACGATGACCAGCCACCCTGACCGGAGACGCTGTAAAGGTAGCGTGCATAGGGACATCTAGACCGGAGCTGATCCATCCATCTGCAAAGGTAAAGAGACGTCACGAGTTGTCACGCACTAAGTGGACTGGGGGTTTGAGCTGGTGTTGAAAGAAGCGCGCTAATTCTGGTCAACAAACATACATCTTCCTTCATCCATCTTCCTTTTAAACTTCTCCTTTCCTTCCCTTAAACTTTTCTATTTGCCAGTAATCTAGATGCCTTCAGAAATGTTCTGTTGTCTTGTTAGTAAAACGTGCCAAGTTTTTATTAATCAGAAACAGATCAGCAAATCAATGTGTACATCTCTTAATGTTAAATTTTGATTCTGTTAAATAAATGACCGCATTTATTCTGATGGGTCAAAGATAAAATGGCATCTCATGTCACTGATTAAACAATCCTCACAGTTATCTCGGTCACATGACACATAATTTAACTCGAAAAAGAAAATAATCCGTTGTAATTAACAATTAATGTTCTTTGCGCTTGAACTAGCTTTAAGAATAATTAATTAGTAGTGTGTCTACAGCAAAGCTGTCCCTACATCAATACAGGAGACAATGTTTAAGACATTTATTACTCCAGCCCTTCATACGACCTAGCTCCCAATTAATGTTTGGGTTGTGTTCTCTAAGCCAAGGATAGCCGAGAATCAATTGGGGTCTAGAGGAGTTGATCATGAAGAAACTAGATGTTTCATGATGGTTACCAGAAATAATTATGGATATCAGTGGTTTTGAAATGAATCTGAGCTAAAGTGTCACCAGTAAAACCAGAGACGGACACTGGGGGGATCTCTCGGATAGGGAGAGAATATTTGTTTACCAGGTCAGGAGTGATGAAATTCTGCTCTGCGCCAGAATCAATCAAGGCGGAAATAGGCAGGCGTTTTTGACCAAACTGCAAGATAGTAGATAATTTGAGTCAGGCTGGGGGAGAAAGAGTGGAAGTACCCACCAGTATCTTCCTTTATACTGGTGGGCGTTTTTGTTTCCCCGCAGCAGGCATTTAGCAAGGAAATGGCCTGGATTACCACAATAAAAGTAGGATTTGTCTCAGTCTCTCCTCAGGAGAGAGATGAGTGTGATTCACCTGCATGGGCTTGGGATCAGGGGACAAGGCGGATTGTGATGGTGAAACCAAACGAGGGTTCTTAAACCTGGAAGTGTCGGGCGTCTGGGATTTGTAGTAAAAAGTTGGTGGCTTGTTCGTGTGATGCTCACCTAATGATGTACTGGGACTGGAAGTGGAGGAGTGCTTGGAGTTGTAGTCCTTCTCACGTCGACTCTCCTGGAAGCGCTTGTCCATGGCGACTGCCAAGTCCACAAGCTCGTCGAACCCCTCAGGTTCATCTCAAGCAGCAATCTCGTCTTTGATAATTTCAGAAAGGGAATTTAAAAAGGTACCTTGTAAGGCAAACTCGTTCCAAGTTGTCTGGGCAGCGAGGATGCGGAACTCGAGGGCATATTCTACGACAGGTCGTCGGCCTTGACTCAATCCTAGGAGCTGCTTTATGGCATTGGGTTCCCACAAGGGATGTTCGAAAATCCTACAAAACTCTTTCAGAAATGAATCAAAGGGAATTGATTCTAATTTGTTGGATTGTAAATAAGAATTAGTCCACATGAGAGTGTTGCCTTTGAGTTTACTGACGAAGTAGATGATCTTGGAAAAACTTGTAGCATAGAGTTGCGGAGCTCCCTTGAATATGAGGTTACATTGGAGGAAGAATCCCCCGCAGTGGTCAGGGTCTCCTGGGACATATTCTGACGGTTTTATTATCACCTGTTGGGACGAGGTGTCAGGGACAGGTTCCATTCTGGGGGAACTTGATGTCGGAGGAGCGGAGGAAACTGCAGGAAGAGAGGCGAGTTTTTGATTAATCAAGAAGAACATACCTCTGAGCTCCTGCATGCTTTTCTGAGAAATCAACTGCTGATTGAGGACTCGTTGGAGCATCTCTTCCAATTTGTTTATGCGCTTCACCTGGGAAGGAGAAGTCTGCTCATCCATGGTCTTGCTCTGGGAATTGTTTGGCCGGAGCATTTCTGGTACGACTTGAGGAACCCAGAGCAGTACGAGACCATGAAAATGAGACAAGACTCAGGAATACAAATTGACAGTGTTTATTATTTACAGTACAGAGGATGATCAGCTAGGACCCTGAGAAGGAAGGAGAGGGTCAGAGGGTTCTGGCTGGATAATATGAGGAGATGATGTTAATCCAGTGATTCTGTCTTACAATCCAGATGATGGTTGAATGGGAACCAAGGTGGACTCCAGATGAGAAGGCAAGAAGCCATGTGGCTGGAAGGCAAGGGACTGAGAGAGGAGTTGAGGGGAACCAAGGCACGGCAGGAACCAAGGCACAGAACTAGAAGAAGACCAAGGTACAAGGGGATCTACAGAGGCAGGTAAGCTGTAACCACAGGAAAAGGTTTTTAGTTTAAAGCACAAGAGATAAGCATAGGCCAGAGACAAAGTGTACCATTAGTAGCAAATGTTCCGGCGATGAGTAACATCTAGCTGCAGCCTTAAGTAGTCAGGAGCCTCATCAAGATGACAATCTTCAGGTGTGCTGATTGGCGGCCATCTTGGAGAGGAAAAAGCTGCAGCAGGTGATACTCACATGCATGGGTTCCTCAGGTAGTGGGTGGTTAGGTGGAGGACTGTGTGAAGTATTGATTGTGGGGCTTCTTGACTGACCTCAGGATCAAGTTGTTCTCTCATGTCTGGTCTTTCTCTGACGACTCCTCTCCCAGAGGTGGAGATCGACACGTGTAGCCAGGTGCTCAAGTCTCTTGAGAGATTCAGGGTAGTCCTTAGTGGCCAACTCATCCTTGATGTTATAATTTAGTCTTTGGAAAAAAGCATCTGTTAGTGCTTCTTCATTCCATCGGCTCTCGGCCATAATGGCATAATAATAATACTAATGAATTTAATTTGTAATGCACTTTTCATTAACAAAAATCTCAAAGTGCTACAGAGTGCAACTAAAATCAATGATAAAATCAACTAAAATCTGTGATAAAATCAACTAAAATCAATGATAAAATCATGTGGAGGCAGAATAGGCCTGCTTAAAAAGAAAAGTCTTTAAGCCTTTTTTAAAGTCAGTCAATGATTGTAGAGCTCTCAGATATTCAGGGAGGGAGTTCCAGAGGCGGGGGGCTGCCACACAGAATGCCCGATCTCCCATGGTTCTTAATTTAGTTCATGGAAGGTGGAGGAGATTACTGTTCTGTGATCGTAGGGACCGGGTGGATGAATATGGAGCAAGAAGGTCCTTCAGATAATCTGGTGAATTTCCGTATAAACACTGATGGGTGATAAAATTCTGGCTGCACTGTTTTGAATATATTGAAGCTTCTGAAGGTTTTTGCTGGGTATTCCAGTAAACAGGGAGTTGTAGTAGTCGAGCCTGGAGGAGACAAAAGCATGGACGAGTTTCTCTGCATCAGCAAAAGTGAGAGATGGGCGCAGTTTGGAGATATTTCGAAGATGGAAGAAACAGGTTTTAAACAGTTGCTTAATATGATTTTCAAATGTAAGATGAGAGTCCATTTTTATTCCAAGATTTGTAACAGAGGTGGAGAGGGGGATGTCTTGTCCAGAAAATGAAATAGTCGTTATAGTTGAAGTTTGAACCTGGTGACGGGTGCCAATCAGTATGGCCTCTGTTTTGGAGCAGTTTAACTGAAGAAAGTTCTGATTCATCCATGCCCTTATCTCCTCCAGGCAGGTAGAGAGGGCAGCGAGTGAAGATGGAGATGACAATGGTGAAGATGATGCTCCAGTCCTGATGTAAAGCTGTGTATCGTCAACATAACAGTGAAAATAAATGTTGTACTGATTAATAATTTGACCTAAAGGCAGCATGTAAAGGGAAAACAACAGGGGCTCTAGAACTGACCCTTGAGGGACACCACAGGAGACACAGACAGTCTGGGACTTGGCATTGCCAAGACTAACACATTCCAGCCTATTGGAGAGGAAAGATTTAAACCAGTCCAGGACAGTGTCACAGAGACCGACCTCCACATGAAGACGGTGGAGGAGGATACTATGGTCCACAGTGTTGAAAGCTGCAGTGAGGTCAAGGAGAACAAGGAGGGAGGGAGAACCAGTGGCAGCAGCCACGAGGACATCATTGGTGACTCTCAGCATTGCTGTCTCAGTACTATGAGCTGCACGGAAGCCAGACTGAAACTTCTCATACAGAGAGTGTTGTTGTAGGTGCATCTGCATCTGAGCAGCAATTGCTTTTTCCAGCACTTTTGACAGAAATGGGAGGTGAGAAATTGGGCAGTAATTAGAAAGAATGTCTGGATCCAAATAAAATTTTTTCAGAAGAGGCCTAATGATGGCAGTTTTAAGAGGCAGTGGAACTTGACCAGATTGCATGACTTATTTATTATTTGTGTGATTAATGGGCTTATTGCAGAGTGATTGGATTTAATGAGAGACGAGGGGAAGGGATCCAGGGCGCAGGATGAAGGTTTCATTTTCTTGATGATGGTCTCCACTTCACTCTGAACAACCTCATCAAAGCAGCTCAGGGACCCAGAATGCAGACGGGTAGATGGCAGATGAAGATAAGGGAGGCTATGGAGCTGAGATCTATTGGAGTTGACTTTGTTTTTAAAGAATGAAAGGAACAGGTTGCATTTTTGAACAGAGTCCTCATGAGACTGTTTAATGGGATTAAGGAGATAATTTATTGTGGAGAAGAGTTGTTTAGAGTTTCCAGGGCAGTTGTTGATGATGTTAGAATAATATTTGAACCGTGTTTCTTTAAGAGAAAAGGCGTAGGCTTTCTGATGTTCTTTATATGCCTGCTGATGTACAGAGAGACCAGATGATTTTACACGTCTCTCAATAGCACTGCCAGCTGCTTTCATCTCGTGCAGCTCAGCAATGTACCAAGGGGCTGAACGGGAGAAAGACACCAGCCTTGCTTTAAAGGGAGCATGGAGGTCCAGAAGCTCCTGGAGAGATTGGTTGTAGTAATCCACAGAGTCATTTGCAGATGAATGATTGACAGCGGTCAGGGAGTGGAGATCAGAGGACAGAACCTCAGGGGAAATGTTTTTAAAGTCACGGAACTGGATAAGTCGTTTAGGATTAGGAGCAGATGAAGTTGAAGGCACTTCCAGGGAGATGACACTGTGGTCTGAGACACCCAGGTCATATACAGATAAGTTATTGATAGGTACAGTGTCTGTAATCACCAAATCCAGAGTGTGCCCCCTGTTGTGCATAGGGGCGTCAACATATTGAGTGAGACTGAGAGAGTCCAAAAGAGACTTAAAATCTGCTGCCAGAGGGGAAGAGGAATTATCAATGTGGATATTTAAATCTCCAAGAATAATATTTTTCACAGGAGATGCGCAGGAAAAAGTGAGAAGGTCATGCATCTCTGAGTTAAATGAAACATGTGGTTTGGGAGGCCGATAAATCAATATAACATTCATCAGGAGGGGGGCTTTGAGGTTGAAGGCCAAACATTCAAAAGACAAAAAGTCCTGAGAAGCTAAATGTGATAATTTTAAATTACTGCAGTAAATTACAGCCAGACCACCACCACGACCAGAGCAGCGGGCTTTCTGCAGGTAACTGTATCCAGAGGGACAGGCTTCATTCAGAGAACTGTACACATCTGGTTGATGCCATGTTTCAGTAAGGCACATGAGGTCCAAATTCTTTTCCAGAATATGATCATGAATAAGACATGATTTATTGGATGGTGATTGAGCATTGAAAAGTTCTATTTTAATACTGGTTGGAGTAGAAGCCTTTAGAAGAGGTTTAAGCAGCCTGAAGTCCACTCCATGTTTTCCTTGCCACTTCGTGCGCTGTGTTCTTTCAGCAATATCAGGGACTACAGAGGCAGCATTCTGATGACGTAATCGATGTGCGGCAGGACCGGTAGACCAGATGGAAGGGATAGAGTCAGACCCAGCTTGCCGAGAGTAAACAGTTCTCTTCCGAGAGCCTCTATGGACATAACGAGGTCTACGCAGAAGGCCCAGTTGTTTAATGATAGAAACAGAAGGTGGAATGGAGCAGTTGTTAAGTCCAATCAGCTGGGAGGCAGAGTAGGTCAACATCGACGAGCCAGCCAAGCCGGGGGAAGCTAGCACAGAGCTAGCCACTAACAGAAGACCCAAGGCTCCGAAAAGGATATCCAAAAGGCAGTGCGATGTAATCCACAGCATAGCACAGGAAAAAATCCAGCAAAATATGACAAACTGGAACGATCCAGATGACACAGGAGGTTAACAGAAGCAGCAAGGTAAGCGCAACAATAATAGTTGCTAGTTCTTCAAGCAAAGTCTGAGCCGCTGTGCTAGAGTTGTATGTTGACAGCAATAGTCCCAAGTTCCTGTTAGGGAGTGCTAATTAAGCTGTCTGTATAAGTACTGATTGAGAAATTACTGAACAAAAATAAGTCCAGATAAATGTCTACGAATATGGCAACAGTATAATGACTTTTAGCGCAGAGAAGCGGCGAACATGCAGCGCCAGCGTCCTCTCCTATCAGCCTCCATGTAAGTCAATAAATTCGGGGACACATCTACTCCCTTGTTTAACAGAAAACAGTCTTCGAGCAGCCTCTCTCTCTCTCTCTCTCTCTCTCTCTCTCTCTCTCTCTCTCTCT
>NC_056510.1:43417505-43419320 GCF_014905685.2 Nematolebias whitei | reverse complement strand
CTCTCTCTCTCTCTCTCTCTCTCTCTCTCTCTCTCTCTCTCTCTCTCTCTCTCTCTCTCTCTCTCTCTCTCTATCTCTCTCGCTCTCTCTCTCTCTCTCTCGCTCTCTCTCTCTCTCGTAATACAGGATCAAACACTCTACACAGTTCTTTAGAAAATTCATTAACAAAGTAACAGTACCTGGAATTCCTTTGCCATTCAGCAGTTCCCCATGACTTGGCTTTGCCAGAAAGGAGGGAGATCATGTAAGCCACCCTGGATCGTTCAGAAGGAAAGGATGATGGTTGTAGCTGAAAGTGAATCACACTGAGTTGTAAAAGGTTGACATTAATCAATCAACCTTTATTTAGACAGGTAAATCCCATTGAGCCTCGAGGACTCATTTACAAGAGAGACCTGATTTCAACAAAGAAAGATGACAACAATGGACAACAGCAACAACAATAAACAGTTATAAAAAAGCATACTACAGTTGTTTTTTTTTTGTTTGTTTTTTAACAAATAGGATGGCTAAAAGGAAAAGGCAACAAAACAAAAAACAGCTAGATTCCAAGACAAATGTAGAAAACTAACAACAGGAACATATCAGCATTAGACCCTGCCAGGTGTCCAACAGATTCTTAAAGACACTTAGAGAGGTCAAGGTCGAGAGCTTCAAATCTTTTTGTAAGATATTCCAGGAAACAGGAGAGGAATAGAAGGCCCTTTTGCCTAGTTCAGTCCTCATTGAGGGAACACCGCAGGTAATAATGTCCTGAGAGCGCACTCCATAGCTGCACTCACGCAGAGACATGTAGGAGGAGATGTATGAAGGCCTTTAAACAGTTCTGGGGGAACGAGACGAGACTCATGACATGAAGATGCAAGACGTGTGGTTGTGGCTTGAACTGCAGTAGCTTGAGTGGAACTCGGTGAGAGGAGTTGGTGAGAGAGATTAGGCAACATTTCCATCATTTCCTGTGCATTATTCTCAAGCTTAATTATGGCCCCCTCCACACCAGAGCACCATTCCTGAGTCAGTGCTGAATCCATTTTGGCCAGATTATACTGACACGATCTGGGTTTTGGAATAGCACACAACACCGAACAACAGGAATAGTTTAAAATGTTTATTGATAAACAGATTCTGGTGGAGGTCCGGGTCCAAAGGTGGCTCTGATCTGTAGAGACAGAGGAGTTAGTGATCTGCGTTTTACTGTGAAGGTTCAGAAGGTTTCTAAGGTAGTCACTAGGGTTGTACATCTCTGTGTGATAGACGATTCGATTCAAAAACGATTTATTTTAAAAACAGAACGATTTGATTCGATTAGATACAGTGGAAGAGCGATTCGGTTCGATTCAACTTTATATAATTCTACAGTTTAACATTTGTTGAATGTAGACAAATATTAATTATGAACAAAAAGGGCCATTTCTATAAATGTGACATTCTTACATTATTTTTAAATTTGTAAAAATCTACATATATCATATCTAAAAGCGTGCAGTAAGGCACTGGCAAAAATAAAGTAAAAAGCCAAACAACAGAATCACATGTCAAATGTGTTTATTTTTAGACATGGACCTAAAAAGACCAGCTAAAAGAATATTTCTTTGTTTGATGGGATCAGTATAAAATGAGAAAATAAAGAAAAATTATAATATGCACAAATGATTACAGCAGCATATAATAAAAAAAAAAATAGGAATAAGCTACAGTAAGCACAAAGCACCTGTCATAGCTCTGCTCTCTGTCAGCTCCTCTGTCATGCTGCACACTCAGTAATCACTCAACTCATGTCACCTGTCACCGCTCATTATCCCACAGCTCCACCAC
>NC_056510.1:43409082-43417495 GCF_014905685.2 Nematolebias whitei | reverse complement strand
CAGTGGTTGTTGTTGTTGTTTGCGATCCGGCCTCTGGTTCATGACAGCACCTGTGCAATAACCTGTCACATACCCTGCGTAGTTTGGTAGTTATGTACAATATATATCATGTGCATTTTAGCTTATATTACATTACTACCTTGAAATACTTATTCACACAAATTCATTCTGCTTCACTGTAAAAATTCTACAATGTTGTTGTTTACCATTTTTCTCTTCAGAAACTTTGTAAATATTATAATTACTTTTTCACTTTTTGGTAGTTTATTTTGTACCCTTATTGCATGCTTTAGTATTTCTTGTTTGCTTGTTTTTTGTTTTTTAGCAAGTCAAATCGGTTCTTCTCATCCTGAGCATTTCATCGTGTTAACCTTGCATATGACAAATAAACACAACTTGAACTTAATAATACAAAAGCATAATGCAAGAACAGTACGCCTAACAACAGCAGCACGAACATGAGTTTGTGTGAGCAGGTGGGCACAGATTAATATAACATCATGTCATTTAAACAGCAGCATGAGATCAGATCAGCAGCATGGATAATCAGCAGCACATATCAACAGTCAAAGTGCCGATTACATGTATAAAAGAAATCAAAGTGCAGCTTTCTGACCTGGTGAGGTAGTCTGAACAAAAGTAATGTCCTGCATTTCTACATTCACGTCAGGTTCAATCTGAACTCAAACACAGTGAAGTAGTTCACTTCCTTATGTTTGTATGTTTACCTATATTTTTATTAATCATAATCACTGTCCTCATCTTTTTTTTGCAGCAGATTTTTCTTAAGGAAAATCAGCTGATCCACATGCTCATGTTTGAGTAGACTGTGTTTTGTGGAAACAATATCTCCTGCAGTGCTGAAAACTCTCTCAGATGCCACACTGGTGGCCAGTATGCACAGATACATTTTAGCCACAGATGACAGCAGTGGCAAGTCCTGTTGCTCTTTCCACCACTGTAGTGGGTTTTTGTTCAGGGGCAAAGGATCACGCTCTCTGTACCTCTTGACTTCTTCATTGGCCTGGTCCCTCACAGATCTAGATGCCGTCCTTACTTGAAAGTCTTCTCCCAACAGCTGGTCCAGGGCTGACATGTTCTTCTTTTTACAAGGAGGTTTATCATCTGAAATAGAAAACAAGAACCATATATTACTGGCTATGTTTGCCATGAAGTTTTTTAATTGACTACCATTTTATGTATAAATCTTCATTTGATGTTCAGAATTTATTTATGTAAGGACTCGTGTACATATGTAAAATATGTATCATCATCATTATTATTTAACTCTTTCTTTGCATGCAGATCCTCTTATTATAGTGAATGTGTTTTATACTGATACTATGACTGCAGCACAAGTTTAAGACAAAGTCTTCTCGTTCTTGATCACAAGTTATAAAACACACAAACCTTTATGCTCATCTTGGGTCTGGGGTACATCAATGCAGATGTCCGGATCTCCATTTGCAGGTTCACTCTGACATGGATCAGTCTGCACTGGACCTCTCTGAACTGAACCCCCCGTTACCTAGAAATAAAACATGAAATAACATTTAGTGTACAGTATGGTTAAATGCAGTGTAAATAATCAAATAAAGAGTAGTCAGAATATATCTAATGACAGCAACAAAACACAGCAGACTGTAACTGAATGTAATATGTATTTCAACAGTGTGTTGGGGGATTTACCTTGTGATGCAGGGATGCTGCTTCTGCTGATATGCTTGTGAATGTCCTCTCTGCATCATGGTTACTGAGGAAGGGCAGGGACTTAAAACGGGGGTCCAGAGCTGCTTCAGTGTGGAAGAGATCTTCAAGGCCTGTGTAGCGTTTCTCCAAGTCATTCTTGAACGCCTGCTTCATCTCTCTGATTAACACCGAGTCTTCATCTGATGGTTCAAAGTTCTTTTTAAGCTTTGCTTTTACAGGAAGAATCATTGAGAGTGTGGGTCGCTTGTCTTCAGACATGCTGGTAGTCACAAGTTTGACCGGCGCCATCAGTTTGACAATGTCTTCAATGTCGCAGAAGTCTTTGTCCTTGAGAGTATTCACCTCTTCTCCTTTTCTGAGGTCCCTGGACATGAGTGCTGCAGAAATCGCAGGATGTTGCTCAAAAAAGCGTTCAAGCATGTCATGGGAGCTATTCCACCGCGTGGATACATCTTGGATGAGTTTGTGGGAAGGCAAGACTAGTTGTTTCTGTTTCTCTTGAAGAATTTCTGCAGCCCTCACACTACGATGAAAAAAGGCAATGGCTTTCCTCACTCTCCCCAGCAACCTTGCTACTGTGTCAACTTTAAAGGCTTTCTGTGTGGCGAGATTAATAGTGTGTGCAAAGCACATGAGGTGAGGGGTCATCTCTGCTTCCACTCCAGCTAATACCATGTTTGTGGCATTGTCTGTCACCAGGGCTGGATTTTTATCAAGAAGGTTCTAGTCAACACATGCCTGTTTTAGCAGAGCACCAATGTTTTTCCCAGTGTGTGATCCTTTGAATGCCCTGGTTTGTAACACATGCACATTTAACTTCCAGTCTGGAGAGATGTAGCGGACAGTGATGGTCACATAAGACTCAGTGGAGCATGACGTCCAGGCATCGGTTGTAATAGCAACTCGCTCTGCATGTGCCAATTCTTTTTCAACTTGGCTCTTCACTTGGGCATACAACGCTGGCATGCATGTGTTTGTGATATGCTGCCGGGACGGAATCTTATATCTGGGCTCTAACGTATGAATCAAATCCTGAAATCCTTCCCCCTCCACTATATTGTACGGCCATAAGCCCTTAGCTATGAAACGGGTTATTGATGCCGTTATATCCTTAGCTCGTGATGAACTGTCGCCGAGTTGCCCGTAAAATTTAGTGATAACGTTACCCGTCGCTCTCTGTGTGGCAGCTGCCTGCTCCTGCTCGTTGTTATGGGGCTTGAGAAGTTCGCCATACTCCTCTCTGTTTTCTCGTTGCATGTTGATCAAGGTTTGTTGTGCTACCAGTGTACTTCAGAGGTGCTCTGCATAGCTTACAAATAGCGTGGTTTTTGTAGAGTTTTCCGTCCTTCTTGTAAAACCCGAAAACGTTCCACACTTTAGACTTTTGTCTGGCTGCTGTATTGAAAATCTTTCTCGGTGACCCGCTAACGCTGCTACTATTTACATCCATTCTCATTGTCTTGGTGAGCTACAGAGCATGCGTGAGAATAGCTTCGCGGGCATTTCCGACTCTCGCGTTGTTTTATAAACGCACTGTCAACCGAGCTAGTCTCGCGATACCCGGTTCATGTCTCTTCAACCTGTTCATCTCAGCATTTGTGGCTGGTTGCTGTCGATTTATACGGCTGCTACCGACACAACCATATCGCTAGCTTGTCAAACCGGATATCCGGTCGTATCGGTTTATCTATAACAACCCTAGTAGTCACTAACCTTCACAGTCTGTAGAGAGAGGAACTCCTTTGGTAAGTAGAAGATGATGATTTCACTCACTGTGAGTGAGCAGCAGTAGAGAAGCAGGTTGATGTAGAATGTGGTTCTAGGGAGAGTCCAGGACGAGGTCCAGTATTGAAAGCAGAGGTCATGCACAGTTGGTCAGAGAGTGGAATCCAAAGCCAAATCTTGATCCGGGAGGCATAGTCGAGGAGATGGAAAGCAGAGTTGGTACCGTGGTCAGAAAGCAGAATCCAAAACAAGTAAGGGGCAGGCAAGGCGAATAATCCGAGGAACAGTTGTGCGGTCGAGACAAGGCAAGAGGACAAGGCTGTGAAGAGATCGCTGGACATCTACTATCTAAAAGAGTTAGATAATTTGGCACTGGTGGAGTGTGAGCATGAAGCTTATAAAGGCAGGTGAACAGGTGAAGTTGATGAGTGCTGATTGCTGTAACAAACAAGGGAGGTGTGGCTTGGCTTGGAAGCAGCAGGATTGAGCTGAAGATGGGTGATAAGCAAAATTGAACAAGGAAACAGAAAACTAAGTCAGGAAGGGGCAGAAATATGACAAAAAGTTCCGTAAACAAGTTCACCACAGCTGCATGTACTTTTCAGTTTATGGCTAAACCGGAGGTCTGGTCCTAGAGGAGACAGCTTCTCAGAAGATCCATCAGTTCTCCAAAACCTTTTTAGTTTGCTCAAACACCACTCATAAGACACTCTTATCATTCAGAAAATTGAATAAACATCATATTATCATTAAACTTTTTAATCAATTACACTGGGCACAATAAAATGTATTTAGTGCCTGTAATAAACAAAATCCAGCAAGAAGGATGAAATACAATAATAAGCAAGTTACTTAATAAATAAATAATCAATGAGTGATTAATCTCTTGTCTAAGGCTAAATTGACTCTTTGAGCAGGAATTATTTCAGTTTTATACGCGCATGAATTTAGACAAAGTTTGACTATTTTAATAAATAGTTTACTTTGGATTTTGGTTGAAAAAAGTTATTGAATGTGATCACATAGTCATTTATCGTCACTGCAAGCCAGGAAATGATTTACCAAGTTGTATCAGCTTAAAATAGCATAACCAGACCAAGAGTTGCATCATGTCACCAGGTTCTACTCCTTACCGGGTCAGTGTTGATGGCACCACTCGTCTTTCTGGGGTTCTCTGGTGGATCTGACCAGAGACACCATGAGGAGGACTCGCCAGGAACTGCCCAAGGTAGCTGACCATCATGTGACAGCTTCAGGGGTCTGTGAGGGCAACAGCTGATGAGAAGGTGCACCGTCCAATTTAGGGCTTTAACAGTCTACTCGAGTAATCTATACATCGATTCCTAGGACATCTATCAAGTTTTTAAATTTCACGTTGAGTATTCGTGGTGACGTCATTACATCGTCGTTACGTCATTGCGTCATTGCGTCACATGATCCGCACCGGGCACGGGCTACAAAATGGATTTCTCCCAGCAGATGGACTGAGCGGAGCAGGCCCAGTCTTGGCAAACAGGTAGAAATGCATCAATAGTATGGAAATATTTCACTCAAGATTAATCTTCCGGTTTAACTACCGTTAAAAAAAAAGAAAAGGAATCAACTTCCTGACTGTTTGGAGCTCGATGCGACCCGGTGTTACACCATATTCTGTGACCACCGTACATTGTGACCTTAGGGGGCGATATTGCATGCACTGTTGCAGGTCACAGAATATGGTGAAACACCGGGTCCAATCGACCAAACCTGAACCAGCTTCCTCTGACCTTGTTTCACAAACAAAAAGCAAAAAATATTAATCTCTAAATCTTAAAAAAAAAAACTATAAACATATTAATCTCTAAAACTAAACCTAATGCGCACCACAGCTGGTGGTGGTCGTCCGCCCTACTGTTTTTAGTTTCATTTTTGACGTGCCACAAGTTTCTTTCACTTTTGCAGCTTAATAATAATAACTAATAGTTTTCCTGATGCATGCTCAACAATTCTGGTAGAAAAATCTAAAAAAGCAAAAAATATTAATCTAGTAGAGGTGGTCAATTTAAGATTAAAATCAGACACCACTCTGAGCAGCAGGACCACGCTTTCCACAGAACAACTGTGTCAACTCTTGAAACTGTGCCTGCAGTCAAACTACTTCACATATGGGGAGCAATATTATAGGCAGAAACATGGGTGTGCTATGGGGTCTCCAGTTTCTCCTATTGTTGCCAACCTGTACATGGAGGAGGTAGAAAAGAGAGCCTTGACGTCCTTTTCAGGGACACCACCAAGTCATTGGTTCAGGTATGTTGACGACACCTGGGTTAAAATTGAATCTCAGGAAGTCCAACATTTCACTGACCACATCAACTCTGTGGATAAATACATCAAGTTCACATGAGAAGATGTAAAAAATGGCAGGTTGGCTTTCTTGGACTGTGAGGTCTCAGTCTCTGATAGAGGACATTTGCAAACCGAGGTGTACCACAAACCCACCCACACAGACCAGTATTTGCAGTTTGACTCCCATCACCATTTGGAGCACAAGTTAGAAGTCATCAGGACTCTGTATCACAGAGCAGACAGCGTCCCCACTAGCTCAGGAGCCAGGCAGAAGGAGAAATCCTACACAAGACAGGCTCTAGAGCAATGTGGATATCCTAACTGGGCCTTCCTGAAAGCAGAGAAGAAACCCAAACAGGACTCCAGTCAGCCAACAGGTGAAAAGGAGGAACCCAGACCCAGACCAGTGGTCATTCCGTATGTTGAGGGAGTATCAGAGAAACTGAGATGTTTATTTTCTAAACATAACGTCCCAGTGGCTTTTAAACCCCAAAATACATTACGGCAAAGACTGGTTCATCCCAAAGATCCAGTCCCCTGGCACAAACAGAGTAATGTTGTGTATGCTGTTCAGTGTCAGGAGGGTGATCAGTCTTACATCGGGGAAACAAAACAGCCACTGGCCAAAAGGATGGACCAGCACAGAAGATCAACATCATCAGGCCAGGGCTCTGCGGTCTACACTCATCTCCAGGCCAGCGGTCACTCTTTCAGGGATGAAGATGTTCACATCCTGGACAGAGAGGAACGATGGTTTGAGAGAGGAGTAAAGGAGGCCATCTTTGTGAAAAGAAATCGTCCATCATTAAACAGGGGTGGAGGCCTCCAGGTTCAACTGTCCCCCTCTTACAATGCTGTGATTGCTAGTATCACTCAGCCCTCTGTGAATAGTAAACAGCCATCAGTGTGCTAATGATCCATTGTTAGGCTGATGGTCCTTCTTGAGCATGTGATCAGCTGGTTTTGGTTGTCAGCAGCAAACTGGTTGATCCACTCTGAGAAGGTGCTATTTAAGAGACTGAGCTGAATACAGCACCTCAGACTGAGGAAGTCTCTTGGATGAAAAACGAAACATTTCTACACTTTTTTTGTTTTGTTGTTTTGCTTTTTGTTGTTGTTTTGTTTTGTTTTTTTGAATGTCCAGAGGACCAGATTTAACTTTTTTAAACTAATAGTTTAGTTTTTCCTGTGACTTATTTGCAGTATGATAAATGGTAGGAGCATAATATACATTCCCACTGGTCCCACTGGTTGGTCTTTTATTGTAAATAATGACCTTTTTTGCGGTTTTATTTATTAACTTATTTTTGCATCTTTAGATCCTATGATGTCATCAAGTACTCAAGTTCTACTTGAGTTTTATTATGTTAATGTCGAGTTTAAAAATTATGTAGTCGTTCAACCCCTACCGTCCATCGCAACCTTCAACCGAGAGCGTGAGGCTTGCATTGAGGAAAGGCTTCATCTCTGCAGTTATCTAAACTTCTAATAATTGTAATTTGTGTGACACGTTTATCTGCTCAGGAGTTGAACAAGTGGACCTAAGCAAGACCTCGAAGATCAGGTCCACAGACGAACCGTCTTCCGGTTCGGGGCCGGAGACGAACTGCTCAGTTCGGGGGTCCAGATGAACTGCTTTTTACACAAATCAACTTTGTGCAAAACAACAGCTCTGAGAAGATTGTTTTGACTGACTAGGGAACATTGTGGCTCCCCTCTGAAGAAAACAGCTTCCAGCTCAAAGAACATCTTCACAGGTGTCTCTGAAGGAATAATCACTTTCTGGAAAAACAGAACAGAGAAATATGTTATTCACATTGTAATATTTCACATGATTTCATTATAATGATTGAAAACAATAATCAACATTATTCATGTACATACTTGTTAATCAAATAAAACAAACTTCATTAATGATTTGTTTTTCTTTCTTAGAAACAGGAAGAATAAAATAAACATTAGTCAGACTGTAGCTGAGTCTGTGCCCAAGGACAGGAAATGTGTAGAAAAACATCAGACATTATTGAAGTCAGATGTAACTTTAAAAACACGATTTATGGTGAATCTGAGAGATGAGTAAGGGTCAGGGGTCATAGTTAGAGCAGTGCAGCTTCATGCTACACAACATACATATACTATATGCTACTAAATATTACTTTCCAGGCTCTGCAGAACAGGAGCATCTCGGTTCTGGTCCGACCTGAGAGATGAAAAAAGTCCCAGTGCAGCATAACGAAGTCCACCATCCCATCCAGATTGATGTGCATGTGTTGCCGCTCTAGGAAAGATATTCCACACTCAAGACTGCCCAGGATTTAGTCCACCACCTCTGGCTCGGTCCGGACCAGCACCACACGACCAGAAACAGACTAAACCCCGCTGTGGTCTGATTCCTGCAGCCTCTAAGATCCGGGTCACACTGAGTCTAGGTCAACTGCAGCCCAGGTACCCACCAGTAAATGAGTTCAGCTTAAGAATTATTTATGACTTTCCTGCCAGTTCTGTGAGCTTAACCAGAGTTGACTTGTGAGGATCCACAACCTCTCCTCCTCCACCATAACCCTCAGCATTGGCTCTCCTCAGGGATGTGTGTTGAGCCCCCTCCTGTTTACTCTGCTCACATATGATTGTGCAGCTACCCATCCAGGCTGTC
>NC_056510.1:43373343-43389082 GCF_014905685.2 Nematolebias whitei | reverse complement strand
TGTGAGGTGTACCGCAAACCCACCCACACAGACCAGTATTTGCAGTTTGACTCCCATCACCCTTTGGAGCACAAGTTAGGAGTCATCAGGACTCTGTACCACAGAGCAGACAGCGTCCCCACTAGCTCAGGACCCAGGTAGAAGGAGAAATCCCACACAAGACAGGCTCTAGAGCAATGTGGATATCCTAACTGGGCCTTCCTGAAAGCAGAGAAGAAACCCAAACAGGATTCCAGTCAGCCATCAGGTGAAAAGGAGGAACCCATACCCAGACCAGTGGTCATTCCGTATGTTGAGGGAGTATCAGAGAAACTAAGCCGTTTATTTTCTAAACACAACATCCCAGTGGCTTTTAAACCCCAAAATACATTACGGCAAAGACTGGTTCATCCCAAAGATCCAGTCCCCCAGCACAAACAGAGTAATGTTGTGTATGCTGTTCAGTGTCAGGAGGGCTGTGATCAGTCTTACATCGGGGAAACTAAACAGCCACTGGCCAAAAGGATGGCCCAGCACAGAAAATCAACATCATCAGGCCAGGACTCTGCGGTCTACACTCATCTCCAGGCCAGCGGTCACTCTTTCAGGGATGAAGATAAGCACATCCTGGATAGAGAGGAACGATGGTTTGAGAGAGGAGTAAAGGAGGCCATCTTTGTGAAAAGAAATCGTCCATCATTAAACAGGGGTGGAGGCCTCCGGGTTCAACTGTCCCCCTCTTACAATGCTGTGATTGCTAGTATCACTCAGCCCTCTGTGAACAGTAAACAGCCATCAGTGTGCTAATGATCCATTGTTAGGCTGATGGTCCTTCTTGAGCATGTGATCAGCTGGTTTTGGTTGTCAGCAGCAAACTGGTTGCTCCACTCTGAGAAGGTGCTATTTAAGAGACTGAGCTGAAAACAGCACCTCAGACTGAGGAAGTCTCTTGGATGAGAGACGAAACGTTTCTACATTTTTTTGTTGCTTTGCTTTGGTTTTTTTTTTTTTTGAATGTCCAGAGGACCAGATTTAACTTTTTTAGATTTTTCTACCTGGATTATTGAGCATGCATCAGGATAATACTTCTCTTACTTTATTATTTATCATGTATCTGGTTGGTAAAGTCCAAATCCTTTTCCAGTTAAGGTTATTAATAAAGTTGTTCCAATAAGGTACCACATATGGAGCTGACACAACATCTTTCTGAAATAGTGAACGTATACGACGGTTGCTGTTATGAGTTGAGGAGAAGCAGAGTTGATCAATTTCAGGTTTGGTTGGATCAAAGTGTAAAAGTGTTGGATTCGGTCCTGCTGTACTTCTGTGTAAAATAATTACTCAAGTAGGGAATGGATCATAAACTATGTTGTGAATAAACCAATTAGGGTAAAATAAGGATTTTTTTTTAATGCAAGATGTCTCTATTGTTCCAAATTTAATATCTGTGTAGAGAGAAATGATGTTTGTAAATCAATGACCAAGAGAGAAGCATCTGTTTATGAAAACTGGATAGTTTTGAGGGAACTTTTCAGCATTATAATTGCAAAATAGAAAGAAATGTAGGCTCCTAATTTAGAGAAAATAAAGTTTGGTATAGTTCCAAACTGAAGATGGGTTCTTTATAAATTGTTTTAGCCAATTTATTTTAAATATGTTATTTAAGGAGTAAAAGTCCAAAAAGTTGAGGCCACCCTTATCATAAGAGTTCATAATTACAGATTTTTTAATATAGTGTTTTTTATTCTTCCAAATGAAGTTAAACAGCATCTTGTCAATATCTTTACAGACCTTTTTATTAAAATCAAGAAACAGGGCAGCGTATGTGAGGCGGGACAGTCCCTCAGCTTTGGTTAGCAGAACTCTTCCTCTCAATGATAAATCTCTTTGCTGCCATTGGTTCAGTTTTTTTGGGTCTTGTCAATAATAGGGTTAAAATTCAAACGACATCTGGATTCTCCATCTTTAGTGATAATGATTCCTAAGTAAGTAATGGATTATTTTACAGGTATGCTGCAGATAGACAGACTATCACAGTCTTTAAGAGCAAGCAGGTCACATTTTTTTATATTCAGGCAAAGTCCAGATGCAGCAGAGAAAGTGTTTATTAAATCAATTGATAAAGGTATCTGAGAAAGGTTTCTTAAAAATAATGTAGTATCATCAGCCAGTTGGCTGATGATAATTTCGTTGTCTGCTACAAAGATACCTTTTAGTGGACTCAGTTTTATAGAATCAGTGAGTAACTGAGTGCAGAGCAGGAAAAGATAATGCGATATGGGGCATCCTTGCCTGACCCCACATTTAAGGAAGAATCGAGGAGAAGTGCCAGCATGCAATCTGATTGAGCAATTTCCATTTGTATACATTGTTTTGATAGCACTGCTAAAATATGAACCAAAACCAAACTTTTCTAGGGCGTGAAATATAAATTTATGTTCAATGGTGTCAAAAGCCTTATAAAAGTCTAAAAAAAGGATAAAACTTTCATCAGCACATAAATATGAATAATCAATTAAATCAAGTACTAATCTGATGTTGTTGGAAATGTCTGTTCTTCATAAAGCCGGATTGAGTCTCATTAATTATGTCGTCCAGAACAGTTTTTATTCTTTTAGCGAATATCAGTGCAAATATTTTGAAATCATTATTTAGTAAGCAGATTGGACGCCAGTTGTCAATAAAGAGTAGATCTTTTTTTTGGTTTTGGAATTAGAGTTATGAGACCTTGGGTTAGAGTGGGAGGAAGGGATTCATTGTTTACACGTTTTAAGACAAGCCTGACACTTGATTGTTCACATCAGTGATGGAAGTATTACTGGCTGAGAGGCTGGTCACGTGGTAAGAGTAGGCTGTCCTATGAGCAGAGATGACGACACCAAGGGGTGTGACCAGTTTCTAAAGAAAATGTGATGCGCACTGTTAACGGGGCAGCTGTTCAGGAGAAAGTGGCAGAGGTCATGTGAGTTTGTGATTTCCACTTATCTGTACAATAAACCTGCAATAATATTGTGCACATTTGTTTCAGAGCCTGCTTCAGACCTTTGAATAACATTTACAGTTTGTTACAGCCACCACAATATCATCTGCATATGCAGAAAGATGCAATGATGAAAATTGTTATTTTGATTTTTTTCCACTCAATTGTTTTCTGATCTGGCATAACAGAGGTTCAATGCTGATTGAATAGAGCTTACCTGACATCACACAGCTTTGTTGAATTCCCCTCTGTACAAGAAATAGAGCACTTAAGCCACCATTGATTTTCAAAATACTTCCAATGTCACAATAGAGTGCTTTAATCAGAGCAAGGAAGCCAGGGGAGAAACCAAAAGCTTCAAAAGTATTCCATGAATATTGATACTCCACCCAATCAAATGCCTTTTCTTGGTCAAGGGAAATCAGACCAAGCTTTAAATCCAATGAACCAGAGATGTTCAAAACATCTCTAATAAGGGATATATTATCCCTTATAAGTCTACTAGGGATGCAGTATGACTGGTCAGCATGTATAACTTGATGAATCACTTTCCTCAATTTGTTCGCCAAGTCTTTTGAGAACATTTTATAATCAGCACATAACTGGTCTAGAATTTTTTATTTCACAAAGATCGCCTTTTTTTTAGGAAGAAGAGTGAGCACAGCTCTTCAACAGCTGAGTGGTAATTGTCCCCTCTGTTGTAACTCAGGGAACTCAGATAGTACGAACCAGAGCCCTATAAAGAGAGAGTTGCGACGCTCTTTGAACTATCTGATACGCGGTCACGTGGTTCATGCAACTCCCAATAGTTCCAAACAGCTCATCGCTGTCAGACAGTTTGAGCGGCTACTGACGCAACATAACACAAAAATCTACTTTTCTTACTTTACCGGACATCTTTCAGTAATTATTGAGCAGTAACGAACTGATTTCTTAACTGATTACTGATTATTTCACAGACTGTATTTTATCAAAGCATTTTTAGAAGCGGCTGATGCATTTATCATTAAATTTTAGAAGGAAACGAGACTGCAAACACATATTTGTTAGAATTTTTTTTATATGCAATACAATGATCAATATAGCCATGTCAGTGTTTTATAACGTTACATACGATAAAAAAAAAGATCAGAGTAACACCTGTTATAAAGTTATTTCTGATGTTCTCTGCATGAGAATGCTCCAACTTGTCCTCCATGCAGCAGTTCAGATCTGCTCCAGCTTACCATAGATCATCTGGATGAATTCTTGATTTCTATAGAAGATATTAATTCAACCTTTATTTAAACAGATTCATCCCATTGAGCCACGAGGACTCATTTAAAAGAGAGACCTGAATATAATTGTTGTATTTGTTGTTTTTTTATGGCAACTGTAGAGGGATTTGTGGTTGGATATTGTTGAGGTCTTCAAAACTATGAGAACCAACCTTCAAACACTTAGCTCAACAACTGCCTCAACTCGAGATCGTTCAGTGGAAGGAAGACAGAGTCAAAAACACAGCCTGAGAAGTGGTTCTGAATTCAGACAAATATTTATTTTACCTTCACAGCGCTGGAAAGGGAGACGTCTCGCATGCATCTTACATCCATCAAACACGTCTAAGTTACAAATGTCTTTGCTTCGTTTAAATACAGCGTTATCAGTTACATTGGGATTTCCTTATCATAATGTTGTTCTCTGGGTCAGTCGATGCTCCTGGGTGTGGTCTGGCATGGTCTCGTTTTTTCGCCCACTGCCCTAGCTGACAGAGGTCTGTTCCAGCAAGATAGCAACAGTCTCTGGTTCTCTTGTACAAGGGGTTACGCACATCATGAATTTCTATGACGTACATTATGATTTTGCAGTTTTTACCATACACAGAGAAATATTTCATGTCAGAGCATAGCAAAAAAGATGTCATTATACAACATTTCCCCCTTTTGGTCCCTCCAAGGGGACCACCTCTTTGGCTACAAACATCTGTCCCTGACGAGTGTCCAGAACTTGTGCCGGAAAAATCCCCAGGGCAATGGTATAGTGGTGTGGGGTAAAAAAAGCACAACGCCTCACGCCCCTTGTGACGACGACCAAGATGGTGTTCCAGTGCACTCTCACAATCATCCTTACCCTGTGTCATAAGTTTAACAAAATTGCTGTCTAAATGATATAACAATAGCAATCAAATGAGCCATTAATAAGATAAATATAGCACAACAGTGAAAAAACGCAATACAATGTCTAAAAATATAATTCTCTGTCAGTTGGTTACAAAGCGCACAGTGAATGCCTGTATTTTAAAAGGACCACAACTTGTTGGCCTGGGTCTTTAACAATGACTACAAATTGGTTGGACAATTAAGGTCCATCTCATAGAGGCATCGTTCCGTCGCATTGTCACAGACTGAAAGAGAGAGAGAGTTTCAGTAAAAGTTAAGATGTGGCCACATGCATTTATCTACGTTTCCTATTGTCAGCAGTATGATAAAAATATCCAAACCAATACTCAACAGTAATTTGGGAGCAGGGGAAGCAAAGTAACACATGTAATTATAATATGTATATGAATCAACTTAAAGCAAAGAAAAATGGTGTAAAACACATGTTAGGAAACAGTTTATGAAGCCAGTGTCAGCAGTTCTCGGGTTATGCCACCAGGGAGAGCTCGAATTCCGTGTGGCTTGAAGGATTGTTGGTTGACAACATCTGATATCCAGAAGGTCTGTCCCCACTCCCTTTCTCAATGGTCGAGGTGATACAGTGCACCACAAGTGATCTTGTACAGGGCACACAGCGGCAACCACATACGACCAGTACACTCAGCGTCCTCAATCCCTCCAGTGCCTTGGTCACTGACCCATCAGGAGCTGTATTGTTGGGGATGAAAGTACAACAAATATCTCCAAACTCAGTCCAATTTCAGCCCTCTAAAGCATGTGACTGTATTTTCTATCTCTACCACTAAAAGGGATTTGTCAATATAAAATATTTCATTATTACTTCTACATTGTAATGGTTTTATAGAACAACATAAATCACATTCCATTCATACTTTCATCCCCTTTTTTCACGTTTACAAACATGAACCTCAAAAAGGATATGTTGGATTTCTCCAGAGTCCTTTATCTGGATCATCTTGAAAGAAGCAAAATTATTTTTCACAAGAAAACAGAGCAATATGTGATTACCACATGTAGTGAAAATGAGTAATCAGAAGAGTTAAGGTTTCAAAGTTTAGTGGTGAATATTTGGCATGAGTGATGTTAATTTTTAGTTGATGATAAATTTTATTTTTCTTATTTCCTCCTGCCTGTGGGAAAGAATTTAGTAAACGCATGCACTGAAAATATATTTTCATTGATCACCCTGTCTTCAAAACAGCACAATACAGCATTAAACATTGAGTTTGCTGATAAATAGAGCTGGAAAAATAAAAGGAAGTCAAAATCAGTTATTCAGCTCTGCCATAGCTCCTCCGGAGATCTGTTTATGTAAAACTAAAACAAAAGTTTTACAATACATGACTACCATAAAAATGTGGTTAAAACACTCTATACATGAAAACCTAATTAATTTATTTCAGTCCAGTCCAGTCAAGCCATGTCAAATCAAATCAAATGTTTTTAAGAACACAGATCCACCACATTTTCATTGTTCTTCTGGGTCTAGGGGCGTCCCCCTAAGAGTTCCGTCCTGTACACATTCAAAGGAAGAAAGATAAATACTTTGGTTATTAAGAGCGTCATAACTTAAAATCTCCTATTTACACACCAATGATCTAGCAAAGCAAGTCTGTACATCAATCACTGTTCCTTCTCAGTCGCCCCCCTTAGTCTCCACATGTTCTTTTCTTCTGGTGCCACCCCCTTTTGAAGTTCAGTAACCTGTTCAAGTTTAAGTTTGTATTTTATTTCTTCCTCTGCTACTACTGTCATCATCAAGGGAGAGTATCCTGCTGTGGCTTTTACTGTGTTGTCAGCTGCTTGATTTCCCTGAGCTATGAAGGAGTCACTGTTGTCATGTCCTTTGCATTTCATTACTGCCACTCTCAAGGGCAGCAGAAGGGCCTCTGCTAACTCTTTCATGTCTGCTTCATGTTTAATAGTTTTTCTTCCTGCTGTCAAAAAACCTGCTCTAATCTATTGACAAAGTTCCACATGGATTGTTCCTACTGCATAGGCGGAATCCGTGTAAACATTCACTGCTAGTTTCAGTGCTTCTACCACTGCTCTGACCTCTGCTCTCTGTACAGATGGTGCACCTTCTAGCTATTCCGCTTTTATCACTTCATAGCCTGTATCTGTTTTTTCCACTATTGCATAACCTGCTTTCAGGCCTTCTGTTGGATGTCTGTACCAACACCCGTCTGTGAATAAGTGTCTTACCTGTATTCCCCAAAGTGGGGATGCTTCTAGATCTGGCCTCACTTTCTCCAGCTTGACCACCAGCTCTTCACATCGGTGAGGCTCACCTTCTGCAACACAATCTGCCATATTTATTCCCTCATGTGAGAATGTTATGTTGGGGGCTTCTAAGATTTTCGATAGTCTGTGTTGTCTAAGAGCTGTCATTGTAAAACACTGTGAGTTCACATAGGCAACCACGCTATGTGTTGTCAGCACCTGTAGGGCGTGGCCCATAACTATGTGTGCTGTTTTTTTAATCAGTTTTGCTATCCCGGCTGTATGTTGTGTGCATGGAGGATGTCTTTTTTCCATGTTGTCCATCATAAGTGAGAGGTACTGTAATACTTTCCTCTCTCCCCCTTTTCTTTGAAACAAAACCCCATTTATTGTGTGTCTTGTTACAGAGACATCCAAGAAGAAAGGACAGCTGTAATCTGGTAAGGTTAATTCAGCTGCCGATGCCATGTGTTGTTTTAGATGAGTAAAAGTGTCTTCTGCTTCTTTTGTCCAGGTTAGTGGACTATTCAATTTTCTCATACCTTGTTCCTTGACCAGATGGCATAAGGATTGAGTCAGGTCCGTGTATGATGGCAAGTAGCTACAGTACGACTATAACCGGTGAGTCCAAGGAAAGATAACATGTCTTCACCCGTAGTGGTTTTGGATGTGTCAGGATGCTCTGCTTATGTGCTGAAGACATGCTAGAGGTTCCTGCGGAGATTACCCGGGCCCAGGAAAGAAACCTGTTTTCTACCAATCTGCAATTTAGTTTTACTAACCTTAAAACCAGAGCAGTGTAAGTATTGTAAGACAAGTCGTGTAGCTTCCACACAGAGATCAGCAGTGGGAGCAGCCAACAGCATGTTGTCCACATACTGGATCAGTGCAGTGTTGCCGGGAAGTGGACAGGTTTGTAAAACGTCCTTTAGGACCTGGTTAAAAATGCCTGCAGAGAGAGAGAATCCCTGTGGAAGTCTTGTGTATCTCCACTGTCTGCCTTTGTAGGTGAATGAAAACAGGTCACGACAGCTGTCCTCTAGAGGAAGACAAAATAACTCGTTAGCCAAGTCAATACAGGTGTACCATTGTTGAGAAGGTTCCAAGGCTGAGATGGATACATAAGGATTAGGAACAGGCACTGTTGGAGTGGACAAGATAGCATTTATGGCTCTTAAATCATGGGTCATGCAATATTTTCCTGTCCCTTTCTTTTCTACTGGTAAGATGGGTGTATTCCAGTCAGAAGTTGAGGGTTCTAAAACCCCAGCCTGTATTAGACCTGCAATAGTGTTGGCAATTCCCTCCTTAGCTTGAGGCTTGTGGGGATATTGTGGTACCCAGATTGGGGTGTTTGTGTTTACCTTAAAGGTGACGGGAGCACAAGAGACGTGTCCAACATCAGTTGGAGACTGTGCCCAGAGAGAGTCAGGAAGTGAAGTCAGCATGTCCTCAGCAGTGTGGTAATCTGTCCGTTCTCTCCCATGTTGGCGAGTCAGCAAGTCGTGTTTAAGGTCGATCTGTTCAGAACTTTCAAACTGTATTCTGTATGTGTCACATGATTTTGAATAATACAGACCTGGTGCTGTGGTGCGCGTCCAATCTGTGGTAGCTAGAGAGCGTTTAACCATCCCTCCTAACTCCTTAGCTTGGCACTCAGGATTTATAGAGAGAGATAAGTGGAGGACAGCTTCATCACTCATTTGATACCAGCTAAGCTGTTCAGTGGTCAGTGTTACTGCCGCTGATACTCCCTCAGGAGCTACATAAATATTTTTGATTTTAATTTGCCAAGTCTTACCCTCAAGGTCAGATGAGAAGGATTCTTGGTACCAGTCTGTGTTCCCTGTCATAGAAGAGGGTGACGTGAGGCAGGTCAGCAGGAGAAACGTAGGCACGCAGACTGATGAGCCAGGGCTTCCAGGTCTGGAATGTTTTCAGGAGACAGCTCGACTGTTCATGTGTCAACCGGCCCAATAGATGTCTGCGTACTCTGGAGTGACAGGGTGTAACAAATACTGTCCATCTGTGAATGAGTCTCTGCAGTGCATGATGGAGCCATCTGGTAGTGAAACTGTCAGCCCATCTGCACCACACAGTACGGTAGCTCCCAGCTTGATCAGCAAGTCTCTTCCTAGTAAGTTCACAGGAGTAGATGGGGAGCAGACAAAAGAATGTTGAAACGTCTGGGCCCCTAGGTTAAAAGTCAATGGTTCTGTTAAATGCAGACTCTGATCTTTCCCTCAGAATCCTGTCAAAGACACGGTTTTTGATGTTAAACTGTTGATGGGAGTGCTGTTTATAGTCGAATATGTGGCTCCTGTGTCCACTAGAAAGTTCATAGGTTGACCTCCCACTCTGGCAGATAACATGGGGTCTGCAGAAGTCATGTTACCTGACCGGGTCTCAGGGGTGTGTCAATATCGTTGGTACACGTCTTCTTCCCACTGCAGGTACTGGCCACCGGCAGGAGGCGGTATGTTAGCAGGATTGTGTGGAATCATACCTTGTGACCCTCCGCCTTTACTCCCCTGCATGGGTGGGGCTCTGCACTGTCTGGCCCAATGGCCGGGTCCCCCACAGTTGTAGCAGATTTCATCTTGCAGGTTCCTTTGCCCGGGTGCACCCCAGCCCCCTCGTCCACGCGTCATGCCTCCCCGTGCACGACCACCAGCATGCCAACCTCCTCCACGTCCAGTCCCACCAGACCTGCACACAAATGGAAAAGACGGGAAGGGAAAAGAGGGATCGGGATATGGCGAGGAGACAACTCCTCCTCCAAGATACTGATTAGTCACAGGTGCAACATTGTTGTGTGTGAGTTGTGAAACATTCCCTGTTCTTGCAGCTAACATCATTTTCTCAGATTTATCCTTGTTCTTTGATACCTTCTGCCGTGCTTCCTGAAGCTGTAACTTGAGGAGCTGATTTTCTAGGTCAGCTCTTTCATCTTTTTTCTTTTTTAACTTGTCCTGTGCCGCCTGCAAATGATGTAGTAAATGTTTTTCGCACTTAGCATGCTCACACCCTGGGAGATCAGGATTTTTCACCATCAGCTCTAACACTTCATCAGGTACTCCCTTCAAAACTGCTTCTCTGAACATTTCAGTCAGATTGGACGGTTCACCTTTTGGATTAACTGTTGTGTGTCTCATCCAAATCTCTACTGCTTGAGTGATGTCATCTTTCGGGTGGACCTTAGGGTCCCATTCAAATTTTGGTATTGCTGCCAGAGTAGACAAAGGGAACTGTCGCTTAATTTGTCTGGCTAATTGTGTAATTACCACTGCTAAAGGAGTGTGGTTTGGCTGAGTGTCAGTGTGGGCGGCTCGTTCCAACTCATGTCCCACCATAGGGGTGACACAACGTCCTGAAATTGCCCTAAAATCTCCTAGTGCCAAAGTCATTCCTCTCGTGAGTCTATCTAGCTCAGATAACCATAAGCTTCCTCCTGCCGAGATACTAGAAAGCTTATCAACCAACGCGTCTCTATCTCCCAAGGGAAAAGGTACATATTTCAGTGTCCCTCATGCTGACTGCAGCAAGGGGTAGTTTCCCTGCGCCTGTCTTGACCGGAGTGTCATGGGGTGTGTCTTCTCACAGTACTCCGCACAAACTTCTCTTTCTTTTCTCTCATAATCTGCTAACAAGTCCTCACATGCTCCTAGAAGCTCTTCTTCTGTCAGAAAACCTCCTTTTTCTCCTCTCTCCATGACCTTTCCCTTGGCAACCAGAGAGATGTTAACTCCAGTCTCATCTATACTCATTTTATTCTGCTTTTGCTTCCCTACCTGTTCAAGCTTTAATCTAATTCTGGTCATCTGTTCTTCAGTCTCATGCAGTGATTGTTCTACTTCTTGAAATAACTGTACATGATCATCCAACTCGTCCCTCCTCCTATCTTCCTTGTTCTCCACCTCTTCCCATGAAACAGAGGAGGAGGTGGAGCTAAGGGTTTTCTGTATTTTTTCTGAGTTGATATCTCCTCTTGGAGTAGAGGCGATCTTAAGTTCTGTCCCCATCCACAGTGGGTTGTAAGGGGTGGGGGTGTACATTCTCTGGCAGCTGACTGCACCAATAAGCTTCCATCTAGGATTTCAATGATTGGGTACAGCCCCTTAGGGGCTGTCCCTTTGTCTGGTAATGGGCCCGCCTCCTGAGTGGGCCCCTCACCACTCAGATAAGGAGGTGGCAGTGTTGATGTAAATGAGCTGGAGGTCACATCCTGTTTTTTCTGCACCAGACTATGCTTTATTCCCTGCCAGGATACCAACATTTTTCACACTTCCTCAACTCTCTCTCGACTTCCTCTCTGTCTCTTTTACATTTATTTCTTGTAAACTCCTTTGCCTCCTGTTCTCTGGACATGTAATCAGTCAATTTATTTTTCAATCCTCTCAAGTGGTTCAGCAAAAAAAGCCCCAATGGCCTGCACTCAGTGATGCTGGCTCCCTGTTTAACTATGAGCTCTTCCATTCTGGTCTTAATCTTGCCTCCCTTTTTCTTGTCATTGTCGTAATGTTCCATTAGGTACGTTACTAAATTATCAACCTGTGCCTGTAAAGTCACCCACTGACCGATTCCCCATTGGCTGTCATGTATTTGTTTGTCAAATTCTTCATCCATCCTAACAGCTTCATGTTGTACAGTCTTTGTCAAAATTCACGTTCTCACAAAGTAAAATAAAATAACAGCCTTTGTCAAAATTCACGTTCTCACACATCAATGAACACACACACACACACACACACACACACTCTTTGTTGCCAGGTGAAAAGACATGACCGTCGCACTAGAGTCGTAAGAATTATCTTATCTTGAGACCGGGCAACCCCGCTCCACTCACAGAACACATCTGTTTTCACATGGAGCGGTCTCATAAAAACAAAACACGATCGCTCGTCCGGCGCGCCGTAATTTTCTCTAGAGTTCAAAATCTCAATTTCAGTTCCTCACACGACTGTGAGTAAAACACTTTGTCCACACGGCGGTGGACGATCAGTTATGCTCTGACAGTCAAGCCAACAAAACAAACAGACCTGAATCATGAACAACACATAAACACGAATCACCTTGTTGTCTGGACCACGTCACCAACTGACAAACAGACCAGAATAGACAAATAACACAGCCACTAGTGTAAATTACCTCTTAATATAATAGACAACGTTGTTTTAATCTTTACTCCTCTCATCACCATGTATGGGTCTCTGAGGGACTCAGCGCATTCTCTTATTATTTCTCAGTGTAGCCAACTTTCTTGTTATTATTTGTGATGAGTCACGTCACGGGAAAACTCAATCAAAACCCAGCAATCATCTCTCCCCGCGTCCGGTAGAAAGTGGGGTATGCTAATCTCCTGACTCTACAGGTCCCAGACCTGTCTGTGACTCACACAAATTATTTCTCTCTCTTTAAGCAATATCAACTTCTTAAAACAACCAAATCACCACAATCAAGGCTGTAAATTTTAGCAGATAAACTGACATTGCACGGCCACACTGTGAGCAAAATTCCCCTTGTTTTTCACCGTCGCGTGCAGGTGCACAGAGTCCGTTTACCTGGATTCAATTCACATTTAACAATTACTCCTGTCTTCATTCACACTGCCCACATCCTCCACCAAATTGTTGAGGTCTTCAAACTATGAGAACCAACCTTCAAACACTTAGCTCAAAAACTGCCTCAACTCGAGATCGTTCAGTGGAATGAAGACAGTCAAAAACACATCCTAAGAAGTGGTTTTGAATTCAGACAAAGATTTATTTTACCTTCACAGTGCTGGAAAGGGAGACGTCTCGCATGCACCTTACATCCATCAAACACGTCTAAGTTACAAATATCTTTGCTTCGTTTAAATATAGCGTTATCAGTTACATTAGGATTTCCTTATCGTGATGTTATTCTCTGGGTCAGTCGATGCTCCTGGGTGTGGTCTGGCATGGTCTCGTTTTTTCGCCCACTGCCCCAGCTGATAGTGGTCTGTTCCAGCAAGATAGCAACAGTCTCTGGTTCTCTTGTACAAGGAGTTACGCACATCATGAACTTCTATGACGTACATCATGATTTTGCAGTTTTTATTATACACAGAGGAATATTTCATGTCAGAGCATAGCAAAAAAGATGTCATTATACAACAATATCTACATAATTTTTTAGTTACGAGTTAAGCTCATAAAATGTGCATTTAAGATGCAAATAACCTCGTTATGCGGGCACCACCTCTTGGAGAGGAAAATCAGTCTCTAAAACCCTCAAATTAAATGTAACTGAAACGTGAATTCTTGCTCGTGTTTAAAGGGCATTAAATCAGTTAATACACACAGATATGTCAAAATAATCACAAATTTAGTGGATTTGTATATATTTTATTACAAAAATAATACTCTGATGTATATATCTGATGAAGGTTATTCATAAAAATTAATACACAAATTAACAAAGTTACCTTGTGTCAAAGGTTATTTGATTATTAAATTCAGTATAACTTATTATAAAAGGCAGAACCTTGGACTGGTTTGTTGGGGTATAGTTAAATTGTGTCTAAATTAACTGTGGTGTATCTAAATTAATGTTATTGTGAATGTATGATCACCAGAAAGGCATTAAAGGTCTCTTTCTCACCAGAACGAGCTGTCAGAATGTTCCACAACTGCTTAAAATGATACCAGCAAGGCCTGAGATGCTTCGGTGACTGAAAGGCGGATTGCGTCCTCAAAACTCACCTATCACCGTTGGAGGGACGAAGGTCCAGCCACTGGCTCTGAAGTCAGCTGGGATTTGTCACTCTGTGGTGCTATGGCTCTGATTCAGTCAGGTTTCTCTCGTCCTGAGACGTTTGCAGACAAGCTTCTTCCCAGGACATCTCACTAGGAGGAAAATTCTTCTCTGAAGTTTTGCTCTAAGTTCCTTCATGTAGAAAGAGCGGTGAAGTGTAAAGTAGAAGTAGTGTAGAAGAAAAAGTGTCTGTCTGTGTGTTACAGATTGACTTAGGATCTCCCACCGGACGAGAGATGGTTCATAAACTCTGTCATGTTTTTATATAAAATAACAGTCCCTTTCCTCTGTCTGCCTTTAAAAAGTCACACTTCTTTTTAAAAGGAGAAAAATAAACATGATTATCTTAGAGAGGTTACTTTAAACAGACATTTTCTAAGACAAACATTCAGTTCTGAAGCTGTGGGAAAACATGCAATGTTCACCCAACAGGTGTTGCTGTTCATCTCTTGAAAGAGAACGTCATTCTGAAACAAAGGCCCTTCGTATGCGTTAATCTGGATGGGAAACATACTGGGAGTAGTACGCCTTTTCTGATGATAAAAGTTCCTCTCAGCAGATGTTTCACTTCAAGGTCATTGAAGCACAAGTTCCCATTAAGACGATCTGTCCGTTTCGTGGGAAATGGGTTCACATTGAAAGTTAAGTTAATACAATGATAGTTTTTCATTACATTAGATTAGTGGCCACTAAGGAGTTTGTAAGCTGAGTTTAACACCTGTAAAATAAAGTCTGTTCATTCCCAAGGGAATAAATGCATCTTATTTTAGCAGTTTAAAACACAACACATGAATGATGTTTGCTTTGAGATGTGGTGGTCTTCCCCTACACAACCAAGCACCTGGATAACTGAGTTGATTGTAGCCTGACAACTACTGTAAAATTGTAATTCATTGATTAAAATGTTAATTTAAATGAAACTGTTTCTAGTTAAAATCATAACAGATGACAAAATAAGTGTTAATTGTGCAAAAATAAATTTCCAAACAATTTATTATAAAATATGTAAAATGTAAAACAAGCTTTAATAAAGTACGTTTACTACTATTTATACTGTTTATTACGGGCATCATCTCAAGTCATCAGGAGCACCATCATCATCATCACAACAACAAAACTAAGTGCTGTGAGTTTAATCTGCACAAACATTTTCAATCAGGGCTCCAAATGTTTAACTGTCAAATAAATGTGCAAGAAAATAAACTAATGTCACTCTACAGGCACATTTAGAGAGAGGACAGTTCACAGAGACACAGTGAGGACGTGTGAGACTGAAGGAGGTTCAACTAGTTGTTCATGGACCAGAACCAGATGAGAAGAACAGCAGAACTTCCACTGACCAGTGATCTGACCAGTGATCACACATGTTGTTCTAAATTAAACTTTGGTACAAACAGTGTTAAATAAGACATGTCATATTTTTATTGAACAATAATCTTCATTCTAACAGTGCTGTTGTAATTTCAGAGACTGAGGAAGAAACAGAAATGAGGCGAGTGAGATGAGGGAAAGATGAAAATGTGTCCTCAGAGGACAGGGACATGTCAGGATCTGATGATCCAGGATCAACAGGGCCAGGAGGATGGATCAACAGGACCAGGAGGATGGATCAACAGGACCA
>NC_056510.1:43362513-43373333 GCF_014905685.2 Nematolebias whitei | reverse complement strand
ATGGATCAACAGGACCAGGAGGATGGATCAACAGGACCAGGAGGATGAATCAACAGGCAGTCAGGGAACAGAGATGAAAAATCTTAGGGAACAATTAGAACACAAAAAAATACACGAACAGGACAGAAGAAACTCAGACAAGAAAATTACCGCAGTCCTGCGAAGAAAAATGTTAATGGAAAATCAATTCTGACATATTTTTACAAAAGATCAGATGAAGACAACTGGCATGAAGAATAACATCCAGCTCCATCTCAATGTACCTGTGATAGTTTAATAAGTGTTTTGTTACTGTTCTACAGTTTATTGATGCTGATATGTTCTTGTAATAATTCTTATTTCTTGTTCTGTCTTGAAAGAGTCTCATCTCAACTTGACCCATGATTACCAAACACTAAACTAATAATATAAAACTAATGTAAATGAACAGTCCTGCAGTAAATACCAACTTTGTGAAGGTTATGGTGTTAAAGTAATTTTATTCAAACATCTTGATTCAGCTGTTATTGATTAATAGAAGACAGAAAATGAGATCTTGTACCTTTGTGATACTTTGAATGCAACATTCAGTTCATGAAGTCATTCTCCTCTGGTTTACCTGGAAAACATGAAAACATTGACTCATCTCCACAATCACGTTTTTCTTTAAAGATAATGTCACAATTTATGCTGCAGTCTTTGACAAATGATCTATAACTTGAACTAAATTACATCAGTCTTGTTGTCATGTTGTCATCATTGTTTGTTAAATCAGGTCTCTCTTGTAAATGAGTCCTGGAGGCTCAATGGGATTTACCTGTAGAAATAAAGGTTGAATGAATCTCTCAGAACAAAAAGGACAAATATTTTCTAGTTGAGTTCAGTAACTGGAATTACCATAAATATAAAAAAGACCACCTTTCAAAATTTAAGCAGTAATAGATATTTTAAAACGTTGAATTAGAAATAAACCCATTTAAACAGTCATGTTGCAGAGCAGCTGCAGTTAAAACACAACTAGCATTTTAACATGTTTCATTAACTAAAACTGGCGACATGAAGTATTAATGTTGATAAATTGTGGTACAGAACAGTCAGATAACGCTTCACAATGGCAAAAAAAGTGTTGTACTTTCATCAACTTACTGGAGAAAACACGGAGAACGAACTACGTTCAATGCTGAACTGCTGCTGTTTGGAACTATTTGCCGCTTCATGACCCACGTGACTTCCCCATTCCATTCTTTCTATGGGAGTCTATGGGAGTGTCGCAACTCTCTCTTTATAGGGCTCTGGCCTGTACCAGTACAAATCCGGTTCCGGTAAGATGATGGACGGCAGCTCACCCCGGCTTCTCTGTAGTCTTTTATCACCAAACTGACCCGTTTTTTCGAACCGGACTGAAGTTGGTCCCCTTTCCAACCAAATTCAGTGTTCAGGGACTCAGAGAGCCGGACGGGACTGTCCAAAAAATTATTTTGGTCCAGGACCGGCCGCTCCCACCCCACCGGTCACTCTGAGCGCACCCTGCCGGCCAGGTGACCCCTGGAGTTGGGGAGTCACATGACTTGGACTCAAGTCAGACTCGAGTCATTAATATTAAGACTTTAGACTTGATTTGAAAAAATGTTCAGAGACTTGTGACTTGACTTTGACTTTTACACCAATAACTTAGGACTTGACTTGGACTTGAACCTGTTTACTTGAAAATACTTGATATTTTACCTAGGGATGCACCGATACCGATCCAATTCCGATATCATGATCATCATTGATTTTACATGAGGCTGTAATAATCTCCTCTCAAGTACAATTTGTACAAATATATGCATGCATGTCCAAAAAGGCAACTTGAGGTAAGTTTTATTAATGTTGGATAAGTTTTAAAGTTAAAATTAAATTCTGCTAACACAAAACATGTTTTTTTTATTCCTAGCTTTAAAGTGGATATTAAAGTGATTAATTTAAGTGATTGTCTAAAGTTTTTATATTTTTTTAAATAAGGGCAGATATAAGATTTTCCTTCTTTCTGCACTCTTTTCATTCAATGTTTTCTTTTTGATGAATTTGTTTTGTTTCTTTTAAATGAATGAATAAATGAATTAAATAGAATAAAATGTTAAATGGCTTTAAACATCTGCTAAGTTCATGGCATAAACCAACAGACATGTTCCTGTTTTTAGTATTTTACATCACTTTATAATGTAGCTGTTTTAGTTTTGTTTTCTTTGTATATATATAATTTTCTTGTAATTTTCAAATCATATGTTTTTTATATGATAGTCTACTGTTGTACTGATAAATATCTCCTGGAGGGTAAACTAGATCTTGACTGCAAGTATTAAGTTGCAAAATCCTTAATTTTCTACAACTGAAGTTTAGCAACTTCTCTGTAAACATTTGAGCTCCGGGGCTTCAGCGATGTCTTCTCCTTGTTCAGTCTGAAGCAAGCAGCCTGATTTGGGGCAGCTGCGCTCAGTCTGTCCCTCCTCGGAACCTCAGAGACAGGCAGACTGAGCGGGGCAGATTGGACGCAGCTGGCCGGGGTCGAGTTGCCTGTTTCGCGTTGAGCAAGAGCAGCGTCTCGCTGAAGCCCTGGAGCTCGAATGTCCATCGTAAAACTAACTTTACTGCGGTTTAATGTGGCGCTATGGCTCTGCAGACATTGCATGTTGCTGTCTTGTTTTGTGGTGTTTAGTGTAAAATACTTCCACACAGCGACATGTTTAGATGAAAAGTTTGTTAGCTGTTAGCCACAGTGCTGCTAACTCAGTCCTCACGTTGTAGCTGGCTGCAAACTATGAACTGGGTCTTATTACTCTGGGTTTATGAGACACGCCGCCGTTCAGGAAATCCATTACCTAGTTTGAAGCTCACTGTAGGTTGGATCGGAAAAATCTGATACGTAAATTATGCTGGTATCGGAGGCCGATACTGATACTGGATCAGATTGGCCCCATCCCTAATTTTACCCTAAATCTAAAGTTTAAAACACATTAATAATATGTGTTAATTTTCACTCAGTCCATATTAACAGATGCAGAACATCCCTCTCATCTCCATAGAGTTGCGACACTCTTTGAACTAGCCGATACGCGGTCATGTGGTTCATGCATCTCTCAATAGTTCCAAACAGCTCATCGTTGTCAGTCAATTTGAGCGGCTACTGGTGTAACATAACAAAAAAACTGAAAAAAAAAACCCACTTCCAAAACACAGAGAACGAACTACGTTCAATGCTGGAACCGCTGCTGTTTGGAACTATTTGCGGCTGTATGACCCACGTGTCTATGGGAGTGTCGCAACTCTCTCTTCATACAGCTCTGGTCCCTCTGTTTTTCCACACTCCGTACGTATGTGTGTGTGAGCTGCAGCACAAACAATCAAATTAACAAGATTTTAAAAAATCAGAAGAACAGACAAACAAAACAAAAACTAGGGACGGAAAAAAAAAACGCTCAAGGCATCTTTATCTTTATCAGTGTGCAAATGGCTAGAGCAGAAGAAGGGGTCACTGCACCCTTTTCAGATCCAGTGTACCTCAAAGCAGCTGCTTTGGATCCAGCATTTTTTCTGTTGTGGGTGGAACACCACGTGTTGGGCAGTCGAGACATGAAGACAGAGGTGACACAAAAAGTTAAAGGTAAATACTCTATTTAGTGTACTTTTTTCCCTGTAATTTTATTTATTTATTTATTGTCTAAAATTGTAATAAGGGCTCTTTTGCTACTGTTAATTTGATGTTTTCTCAGGTCTGATCCTGGAAGATGCTGCAGATCCTGCAAAGTCGAGCAACCCATGACTCCTAGTGATGAAGATCAAAAGGACTGTGAAGATGGAGGACTGTTTTCTGCTTACTGTAAGAGGCAGAAGAAGAATGTGCAGACCAGTCCAGCACTACAGTCAAGTCACTACCTGGATATTGCGGATGGACAGAACGCCCTCTTGTTCTGGGCAATGAACATGCAGACTCTTCCTTCCTGTTTCATGTGGCCACCAGAGTTTTGGCAGTGCCTCCTTGCAGTTCTCCAGTGGAGCCAGTTTTCAGCTATGGTGGCATCATTTTTTGGCCTCATTGTGCACAAATGACAGACAAACTTTTGGCCAGTTTGGTCTTTTGCAAATGCAATGCAGAATAGTTAATTGAAATATCTTAAATAGCAGATTCCTGTTAATTGTTCAGTTCATATATTTGTTTTGTTTGTCTTGTGTTACTCACACATGGACACATACAAACATGTTCACTCAGTAACCAGATGAGAGAGGAAAGGTAAAAAAAAAAGTTATTATAGGTCTTTGTATCATACTGTGGAAATGTCAGCACTTTTTGTCTGAACATCGAGTTCTACTTTTGTCTTTTTCACTGAATGTTCTGGAAAATTATAGTTTAAAGTTTGACTATTCTTGCAGCTAAATTTAACTGAACTGTGCAAAATAGAGGTGCAATTTTAAAATGTTTTTGTATACTTTGTGTGTTCAGCTGCACATGTTTTATCAAGATTTGAAATAAATACAGGGTTAAATAAGAATACATGGTCTAATTTAACATATAATTGCAACATGGTTAAAAAAAACACTCAAAAGGACTTGAAATTCCAAGTTTCAGACTTGGGACTTGACTTGACTGTTGCCTGTCTTGACTTGAGACTTGATTTGACTTGACCGTCCTTACTTGAGACTTGACTCGGGACTTGAGAATAAAGATTTGAGACTTACTTGAGACTTGCAAAACACTGAATTGGTCCTACATCTGGTTGATTCCTATAAATATTGGTCTGGGTTTGGGTGACCAGTGGTCATTCCATATGTTGAGGGAGTATCAGAAAAACTGAGGCGTTTATTTTCTAAAAACACCGTCCCAGTGGCTTTAAAACCCTAAAATACATTAAATGGTTCATCCCAAAGATCCAGTCCCCCAGCACAAACAGAGTAATATTGTGTATGATGTTCGGTGTCAGGAGGGTGATCAGTCTTACATCGGGGAAACTAAACAGTCACTGGCCAAAAGGATGGACCAGCACAGAAGATCAACATCATCAGGCCAGGATTCTGTGGTCTACACTCATCTCCAGGTCAGAGGTCACTCTTTCAGTGATGAAGATGTGCACATCCTGGACAGAGAGAAATTGAACAGAATAAAAATAGAAATAGAAACAGCCTTTATTGTCCCACGGATGGGAAATTCCAGTGTATCAGCAGCAACAGCAGGAACAGATAAAAAGATTTCACACAAAAGTTCCTAAAATGTTAATAAACAATACAATATATCCTTCCTCCCAGGCTCTGATCAAGGTGGCAGCT
The DNA here is from genome assembly GCF_014905685.2 of Nematolebias whitei. NCBI lineage: Eukaryota > Metazoa > Chordata > Actinopteri > Cyprinodontiformes > Rivulidae > Nematolebias > Nematolebias whitei. The sequence goes on along the minus strand of NC_056510.1, from coordinate 43,368,053 downwards.
TCTGTTTCTCCTCCCCCGTTTTTTTTTTCCTTCTTCCTGTTCTGCTCTCTGTCTGTCTGAAGCGCCTGGGTCTCATCTCCCAAACATAAATTAAGAAGATTATGGATTTGGTATCGTGGGCGTTCAACTCTATTGATAAAATTTTTTCATCAAAGCGACAAGGTCCTGGAGAACCGGCGTGTCCAGCTGAGACTCACGCTGTGGGGTACGTCATGGATTCGTGGGGAGTGTGGCAGATGATGTGCCTCTCTGTTCTGTCTCAAGAAGATGTTGAAGACGTTTATATGTTTGGACTTATGATAGCAGGGACTCTGCTTTTTGGCATCGGCGGGGCTCTGTTTTATCGACTTTTGAAGAAGACATCGGGAGCAGTTTAGGCCATGGAAAAGCTTCTGAGTCAGTGTGAAGGTCTGGTCCTCGCTGTGGGAACTTTAAATCGTCTGGTTTACGAGCTTAACCCTAAGGTGGAGGCGATTGAGAATCACAGGCCACCTGCGGCTTCTGGGACTGGTCAGCGTGGTGGGTTCGACCTTGAAGGAGACTCATAACATGGATCAGTGGAATGGAATCCCACAATTAAGCATTTTCGGAACCAGAACGCCCAGATGGACTCAAGGCTGAAGAAAAAAATCTGTCTGCCTGAAGAAAAACAAATATTAAGCTTATCTAATCTGAATCCCAATGGCCTCGGAGACAGGCTGAGTATCAAATTTCTCCTGGGACATGAGTACTGAAGGACAAAAGCTTCATCTACCCTCACCCCCCCCCCCCCCCCCCCCAGAAAACTCTCTGTGCAGGCTTATCAGAACTGTTGGCTGAAAACAACATCTTCAGAAACTGTGGCTGATCTGAAAAAACGCTCATGGACAAATCTCAACACTTTGATGTCAAATGCAAATGTAATCATGTTTTAATTGAGCTGCTGGTAGAGTTTTTTGATGTCTCAAATCATGTCCTGATAAACAAGATGTGAAATATCTTTTTTTGTAATATCACTATTTACCCTCATGTTTCTACCCCTTTTCCTATCTAAGATTATTATCTGATAAGGATAAAATGGCCGCGCTCTCCTGTAGTTGCAGCTTCATGCGTTCCGCCCATCTTTCGGACGACTGTACGTACATATTCGCGTTGTACCTCGGTGCAATTCCAATAAAGTTTATTCTGATTCTGATTCTGAATATATAAGAAATAAGATAAACAATATCAATAATAATGTTCAATATGTATTGGAACATTGATAAGGACAGACTATTGACAGTATAGTATTATAGGCAGAGTGTGTGTTTGAGCAGAGGTCAGCATGTATTTAATCCTTATTGAGTTTGTTGGGAGCAGTGGTGTTTGTAGAGTCTAACAGCTGCTGGGAGGAAGGACCTGCGGTAACGCTCCTTTTGCATTTAGGATGCAGGAATCTGTCACTGAACGAGCTCTCCAGTTCAGCAACAGCTTCATGCATGGGGTGAGAGACGTTGTCCAGCAATGATGTTATTTTAGCTGGAGTCTCCTGTCTCCCACCACCTGCACTGGGTCGAGGGGGCATCCAAGCACAGAGCTGGCCTTCTTGATGAGCTTATCTAGCTTCTTCTTCTCAGCTGATGATAAGCTGCTGTTCCAACACACAACACCATAGAAGATGGCTGATGCCACTACTGAATCAAAGAAGGTCTTCAGGAGCACCCCCCACACTCCAAAAGACCTCAGTCTCCTCAGCAGGTAGAGTCTGCTCTGACCCTTCCTGTGAAGTGCATCAGTGTTGTGAGATCAGTCCAGTTTATTGTTCAGGTGAACACCCAGGTACTTGTAAGAGTCCACAATCTCGATGTTCACACCCTGGGCGTTCACCGGGGTCAGTGAGGTGGACCTGTGCCTGCGGAAATCCACAACCAGCTCCTTAGTTTTAGCAGCGTTGATCAGGAGGTGGTTCTGCTGGCACCAGTCCACAAAGTCTTGAGTCCGCTGTCTGTACTCTGAGTCGTCCTCACCTGTGATGAGGCCGACTGTGGCAGAGTCATCAGAGAACCTTTGCAGATGGCAGTGTGGGGAGTCGATGGTGAAGTCTGCAGTGTAGAGGGTGAAGAGGAACGGTGCCAGTACAGTTCCCTGTGGGACCCCCGTACTGCAGACCAGCATGTCAGAGACACAGCCCTGTGTCCTCACATACTGTGGGCGTCCAGTGAGGTAATCCAGTATCCACTGGGACATGTGATGATCCACTCCTGATAACTCCAACTTGTCCCGCAGAAGTCCTGGCTGGATGGTGTTGAAAGCACTGGAGAAATCAAAGAACATGGTCCTCACAGTGCTTCCAGGTTTCTCCAGGTGGGTCAGAGCTTGGTGCCTGAGGTAGATGATGGCGTCATCCACCCCGATGCCAGGCCGGTAGGCAAACTGCAATGGATCTAATGAAGACCTCACCAGGTGGCGCAAATTATTGAGGACCAGCCTCTCGAGGGTCTTCATCAAATGTGAGGTCAGAGCCACCGGCCTGTAGTTACTGAGGTCCTTGGGATGTTTGGTTTTTGGTACCAGTACCACACAGGAGGTCTTCCACAGTTGTGGTACTTTCCTCAACTTCAGGCTCAGATTGAACATAAATCCCATGATGCCACACAGTTGAGCTGAGCAGCACCTCAGGAGCCTGGAGCTAATTCCATCTGGACCTGTAGCTTTACGCACCTTGATCTTTCGCAGCTCATTCCTCACCTGAAGAGTTGATAGGGACAAGATGGAGGTGGGGGAAGGGGGCTGTGAAATTATGTCTTCTAGAATGAAGGGGGAGGCTAATGGCTGAGAGCTGAGAGGTGTGAATTCCTGAGAGAGAAGTTGGCGGTCATTAAAGGTGATGATGGGGCTGACAGCAGGTGGGACAGGGCTGGAGTAGGTGTGGGGGTGGGTGACAGATCAAATCTGTTAAAGAACTGGTTCAAGTCATTCACCCACCCTTTGTCTCCTACAGCCTGGGGGCTTGATTTGTGGCCTGATATGTTTTTAAGGTTCATCCACACCCCACTGATGTTGTTCTGCTTCAGCTGATCCTCCATCTTTTTCCTATAGATGCTTTTTCCATCCCTAATCTTTCTTCTCAGTTCTTTCTGCACAGCTCTCTCTCCTTGTTACTAGTTCCTCAGAGGAACGATGGTTTGAGAGAGGAGTAAAGGAGGCCATCTTTGTGAAAAGAAATTGTCCATCATTAAATGGGGGTGGAGCCTCCGTGTTCAACTGTCCCCCTCTTACAATGCTGTGATTGCTAGTATCACTCAGCCCTCTGTGAATAGTAAACAGCCATCAGGTGCTAATGATCCATTGTTAGGCTGATGGTCCTTCTTGACCGTGTGAGCAGCTGGTTTTGGTTGTCAGCAGCAAACTGGTTGATCCACTCTGAGAAGGTGCTATTTAAGAGACTGAGCTGAATACAGCACCTCAGACTGAGGAAGTCTCTCGGATGAGAGACGAAACATTTCTACATTTTTTTTTTAATTTCTAGAGGACCAGACTTAACTTTTTTTTAGATTTTTCTACCTGGATTATTGAGCATGCATCAGGATAATTATCTAAAAATGCAACATTTTTCAGTCAGATCATCTGGACTCCAGTCAGCCAACAGGTGAAAAGGAGGAACCCAGACCAGTGGTCATTCCATATGTTGAGGGAGTATCAGAGAAACTGAGACATTTATTTTCTAAACATAACGTCCCAGTGGCTTTTAAACCCCAAAATACATTACGGCAAAGACTGGTTCATACCAAAGATCCAGTCCCCCGGCACAAACAGAGTAATGTTGTGTATGTTGTTCAGTGTCAGGAGGGTGATCAGTCTTATATCGGGGAAACTAAACAGCCACTGGCCAAAAGGATGGACCAGCACAGAAGATCAACATCATCAGGCCAGGACTCTGCGGTCTACACTCATCTCCAGGCCAGCGGTCACTCTTTCAGGGATGAAGATGTTCACATCCTGGACAGAGAGGAACGATGGTTTGAGAGAGGAGTAAAGGAGGCCATCTTTGTGAAAAGAAATCGTCCATCATTAAACAGGGGTGGAGCCTCCGGGTTCAACTGTCCCCCTCTTACAATGCTGTGATTGCTAGTATCACTCAGCCCTCTGTGAACAGTAAACAGCCATCAGGTGCTAATGATCCATTGTTAGGCTGATGGTCCTTCTTGAGCATGTGATCAGCTGGTTTTGGTTGTCAGCAGCAAACTGGTTGATCCACTCTGAGAAGGTGCTATTTAAGAGACTGAGCTGAATACAGCTCCTCAGACTGAGGAAGTCTCTCGGATGAGAGACAAAACGTTTCTACATTTTTTTGTTGATTTGCTTTGTTTTGTTTTTTTGAATGTCCAGAGGACCAGATTTAACTTTTTTAGATCATCTGGACAGTTTCTTTTTTTGTGCTGAAACGTTTCGCCTTCGATCCAGAAGGCTTCATCAGTCAAGGAAACACAACAAAACTGATTCTTCCTCCAACAGCTTACTCCAAAGTGGAATAAACCAGATTTTGAACATGGACTTTGTTGTTTTCAACCAGTTTGACAAGACTGTCAACAAGGAAGATGGCCAGCAATGGAGGAGAGGCGTACCAAAGAGACCATCTAATCACAAGCAGAACTGGTTTGTTCCACTTTGGAGTAAGCTGTTGGAGGAAGAATCAGTGTTGTTGACTGATGAAGCCTTCTGGATCGAAGGCGAAACGTTTCAACACACAAAAAAAAACTGTCCAGATGATCTGACTGAAAAATGTTGGATTGTATACCTGGATTATTGAGCATGGACTTTATCTAAAAATGATGCAGAAAAACTGGTCCATGCATTTGTCACATCTAGACTGGACTATTGCAATGGTTTATTATCTGGGTATCCAAATACTTCTTTAAAACGTCTTCAGTTGATCCAAAATGCTGCTGCCAGAGTCTTAACTGGAGTTAGTGGGAGAGATCATATCTCTCCAGTTTTAGCTTTTGACTCCCTGGCAAATCCAGAATTGAATTCAAAATCTTACTTCTAACCTACAAAGCTCTCAACAACCTAGCTCCATTTTATATTTGTGATTTTGTTGTTCCATATTTTCCCAACAGAGCACTTCACACTCAGACTGCAGGCTATCTCGTGATCCCTAGAGTTAAAAAAAAACAGAATGGGAGGCAGATCTTTCAGTTATCAGGCTCCTCACTTGTGGAACCAACTTCCAGTTTCTGTCCGTGAGGCTGACACATTATCCAGTTTTAAGACTGGACTCAAGACTTTGCTTTTTGATAAATCCTATAGTTAGGGTTGGCTTGTTATGCTGTCTTAAGCTTAGACTACTAGAGGACAAATTGACCTAATTCCTTTAAATCAATTGTTAAAATTGAATACAACAAAGTCCATGATCAATAATCCAGGTATTACAATCCAACATTGTTCAGTCAGGTCATCTGGACAGTTTCTTTTTTTGTACTGAAACGTTTCGCCTACAATCTGGAAGGCTTCATCAGTCAAGGAAACACACAACACAACTGATTATCCCCCAACAGCTTACTCCAAAGTGGAACAAACCA